>NC_092239.1:3665819-3750819 GCF_036320965.1 Panulirus ornatus
TCAGTATAATCGGGCTCCCGGCCTGCTTTGCCGGGGTACAACATAGCGTGTCTGGGTTAAAGTTTACGAAATGGAGACGTTCGACATTCTTGGAATTTTAATCAAAAGTTTTGCCGAAACAAATTTTGTGTTGAAGGCACTTGGGTTGTGCCAGACGGGCTGATATCTTCAGTGTAAAAGGAAATGACTTAATTCAGTTTTCAAGAGAAAACCCTAAAACCATACGTGTAGTGGGCGTGTGTATGGTCTTGAAAAATTATTTCGACCAATCAAAAGTGTTTTAAGAGTATTCTACTAGTGGTTATAACTCGACATTGATGGCCTTAATGATCCCGGCAGTTAATAGGCCTGAAGTCTAAATAACCAACCAACAGAAAATCTGTTTCTATACTTTGTATAACTGTCGCATGTTACGAGGTCTGGGCATTAAGAACCCTCCACTGTACGTAGCCTTTTAATCCAACAATTAAAAAAAAAAAGCAAATATCCCTCAGTAATTTGCACGTAACGATTTTTGCGTTAGAATATTATCTGCGAGCGATTGCTAATAAATCCATTCTGAAGTTATGTCCATAAGCGGTTTTACCCAAACTTCACTTGCTGATACTGTGGTCTGCTGGGTTCTTTGATGCTACAGGTTTCCATTTGCAACGTTTTATATAACTTAAGAGAAAAGTGTCAATTTTTCTCTCTTGAATCTTGAGCACTACGGGACGACCTTTAAGTACGAGTATACGGCTTCTTAAGCGGCCACTGTACGACCACTGAGCACGAAGTTACTTCCCTTGATTGAGTGACTTTTCACCTAACACCTCAAGTGTAAGATCACACGCCATGCCATTATACCCAAGGGTTGTACCGTTGTGCTATACAGTGTCAGTATAATGTCGCGCTCAAGGGTTAAAAACGTTAAACAAAATGATCAACATAAAGCAATAATATATATATATATATATATATATATATATATATATATATATATATATATATATATATATATATATATATACGCCAAAAGAAATGCTGGAGTTCCTCGCAAGGTGTTGCAACTTTGATGTAGGCGAAGCTGAGCCACCCCACTAAGTCGTCTTACCCATGTCAGTCTCACGATTTTGTCTGTCCCATCAGCTCATCCTCTACGCCGCGCTTTATCATGTTAATTTTCGGTGGCATACTTAATATCAAACGCTTCTTTTTTTGTCTTGCTTCTTTACGAACTTGTCGACGCACTAGCACTGTTTATAGTTGAGGCTGAGAAGGGATGACGTATGATCTCGGATAAATTCTAATACGGGTAAGAGTGGCCACCGTGAAACACAGCGAAACAACACTCGCTGAAGTCTTATAGATTCTTGACAAGCAGCGCCTCTAGCGGTCAGCTCGCGAGGGAAACATTTAACGTGCTGAAGTCGAATAACTGTACTGTTGACAGATAACTGGCGGTTGTCAGTTATGAACGAACGCTCACCGATAGTTGGAATGGTCGAATATTTTTTTCCTGTATATTACCGTAGTAATGATAGTTCACCCACTGTTAGAAAGTTTACATGATTAAAACAAAGATAATCTAAATTCAAGAATTTTAGAAGGAAAGTAATGGTGACAAAAGTATTTCATACAAAAAGTGCTGCTGGTAACTTTATAGTATCAAAAATGTTTAATTACTATGACAAGCAATATAACACGCCATGTTCTCGTGTGGCGACATATTCTGAGTTTGTGTAGCAAAAACGTATGGAAAAGAAGGAATTCCCCGTACTAAAAGTTGTGCTGCTCGCATATATATATATATATATATATATATATATATATATATATATATATATATATATATATATATATATATATATATATTCCCTCAAAGGCTCAGTCCTCTGTTCTTAACGCTACCTCGCTAACGCGGGAAATGGCGAATCGTGTGAAAAAAAAAAAAAAAAAAAATATATATATATATATATATATATATATATATGTATATTCAAATTCTATTGGCAATGGGTTTTGTATAGCCTGACGCAACCTTCTGTGACTGTAGTTAGATTTGCTGGCTGTTGACTGCCAAATGGAACGTTAACCAGCAAGTCCGTTCCAACACGTCAGATACAATGTATATATATATATATATATATATATATATATATATATATATATATATATATATATATATATATATACGATTCACCATTTCCCGCGTCAGTGAGGTAGCGTTAAAAACTGAGGACTGAGCCTTTGAGGGAATATTCTCACTCGGCCCCCTTCCTTGTTCCTTCTTTTGGATAATCAAGAACGAGGGGAGGATTTCCATATTGTGAAAGCGATTCGGTAGCTTTTGTCGTATACCACGTTATCATTAAGATAGAAACTAACAAAAGTTTATTACTAACTTTATTTCTCTCTAATCAAATGACTCCTCAAACAAGGTACGTGTAAATTTACTGAGTGTGTGTATGGGTTTAGAATTTACTCTGAGTACTTTACGAGTGATTACCATAACCTAATGCTGACGGCCTCAGCAGTTGAAAGGCCTAAGGCCCAAGTGTTACCATTTGGTAGTATGGAATTATTCTAAACTGAAATAAACAAGCTGATGCTACACACACCAAACTGTATAACAGGTGTGAGAAGCGCCCTACGAAAACCTACAATCACACTACAAACACACACAAATACTCAAATGCGTAAGAGCCGTACGGAGCCCCATTCGTGTAGATTACTAACCGGTAACATGCAGGAACCCACGTCACACGTTAACATATTTACTGTTATACAGATGCGAATCCCTTCATGTTCTTTCATATACTACTGATATATGAGTGTAACACTCTTTCCGTAAAACAAAATTGGTAATCCCGGAAAACAGAACTAGTAATCATAGTACACACAGACTAGGAAGACAGAAAATGCCACAAGAAGTAGGAGCATAGCTGGCAGTGGTCGTCATAGCAACGCGCACCACTTCCCTGCAACGGTCACGCAGCGCTCGGCTGACGGCATCACGCCATACTCGCATCTGCTGGATTATTCCTTTAATGATTAATTATCCCATGTGAGCCCTCTCTCATCTTCTTTGTCTTTTTCATGTTTTAAGAGCCTTACTTCCTAATGATTATATAAATATATATTTAAGTGTGTGGACGTGTATGTATATACATGTGTAGGGAGGTGGGTTGGGCCATTTCTTTCGTCTGTTTCCTTGCGCTACCTCGCAAACGCGGGAGACAGCGACAAAGCAAAATGAATAATTAAATAAATATTCAGTAGAGATAAAACACTGGGTATCACTACATCAGTTAAAATTCTTTATACATCAATGAGACCCAGTGGTATTGAAGCATAGTATTTCCAGATACCGAGCGATAATCTTTATTGCTGGATATACTTACTGTATATATTTGTATAGGAAGATGTTGTACATTTTTGTATTTTTTCCTGAAAATAATGAATTTTACGTGTTATTTATTTATCATACGTGAAGCAAGTTATGTAATGCTTATAGGGTCTGGCTAACCACTCCGGGAATATGAAATGCTAGGCTCTTTCCTGGAGTGTGATGAATTTAGCAGTGACTGACGCTATCAGTTCCCCTTAAGCGACCTAATCCTATTAAACCTATCCAGTCTATCAGGGGCGACCCCGAGAACTTCTCTCGACGCCATGAGCTGCTGCGTTTCATGCTTCTTCCAGGAGAAATACCCCGAAGCTCTGCCTGGGGGCGACGGGGTAGGTTGGGGAGCTGTTCAAAAATTCATCCTTTTCATTTTACTAAATTCAGAGAGTGCTGCTTTCCAGTAACCCCCCTTTCCTATAAGTCAGTACATTTCAACATATTTTTCGCCTTACTTCAATATCATAATATCGACATTTTTAAGTGGCTTATTCCATAGTTTTTATTCGGATAATACAAAGTATGTACAAAGTATTCTATGGATTTCTTTAATCAGGAGTATGCTAATGGTATATAGCCTATTCCATAACATGGCTATGAATGTTATAATGTTTAAGTAAAATCTGGGATATATGAGACTGAAACGATCACAGATGGGCAAAAAAAACAAAAAAACGGAAATTCATGATTAATCGTTAATTAAAAGGGCTAAGAGCGATGCGCCTGGAGCAGCTGGTGGTAGGTAACGTCACAGGTGGCATGGGGTGCTAGTTTCATCAATTTTTATAAAAAAGAATATTAAAAAAATAGCAATTTGTAACTTGTTTCCTATATCTTCTCAGTGAAAATATATTTGTTGGATTGGCACCAAGATGGGGAGGCATTCACATAAATATCTCTTTAAATAGCACCTCAAAAAGCCAGCCAGCCAGCCCTGGTACATAACTTTCATAAACAGCACATTTTCAGATATGTTGCGGCGGTCTTTAAATTAGCAGCGAAAATTTCCCCCCGGTGCTTTCACTTTTTTTTTTCTCTTTCATTCAGTTTTCCTTCAAAGTACCCTCAATAACAGAACGTGAGGTGAACGTCGAAGCTCAAAAGGCATCTTATATGAAACACGTGACATGAGCGGCAGTTGTACACATCCTTTTCTACGTCTTTGTACGTTATCCTGAAGAGAACTAAACCAGTTTGATAGTATTGACACAAGAAGTTTCTCCTGCAGACCCACCTATCCACGACTGCGAATAATTCCAAGTTTAATTAGGTTTGGCTGTGTGAGATTCATTTGTTATGAAGTCTGATTAACTCCAGTAAAGTTGTTCGACCCCAGACTAGGTTGCCAAAGCTATAGCGGTGGTATATATCGTGGAAATTCTCCTCGGTTCATTGGTTGTGTGGTAGTTGTGTTGGTGGTGGTATATGAATCGCCGTTTCAGTCTAGCACAAACTTTTTGCCTAAATGACCGACCGATTTCATGTAAATTGGTTGCATGTAAAGATTCGCATGGTCCATCCATGCCTGGACCCCGGTGACACAGCTCGTTCTCCAAATTGTATCATTGCTGGTTCAGGTCGGATGTATATCTCTCAGATTCTGTGTGCATTTTAATGGATGTGTATGAAGTGATCGTATACAGATGGTTATTTGGATTTTAGGCATTTCAGTTGCCTGAATCTTTAAGGTTGCCAACGTCACATTATAACCACATATTTGGTCCATGAATGGTTGCGTTAGTTGGTTAATTGGCATTATTAGGCATACTGACTGCATGTTTCACAAAGGCCGTCGACGTCGATATACCTTGAAACACCTCCAGGTGTTCACGATGATTGTAAAGCCATGCATGATCTCTGCGTATGTCCCTTGAATGTTTACAGAATCCTTAGTGTAGTAATTATAAGCCCTTCTGAACACATACGCCTGAAGTTCTGCTTCGATTCTTTTGTCCGCTACAGCGGGTAAGGAACTAGCAACAGTCTGGGGGCCTGGGAAGCTTTTGCTGAAATGTTGTCCCGCAATATCCCTGACATGTGGGCAGCCGTTTTACCAGAACTAGTTTCCTTTCCTCCACGAAACATATCACCTTATGATAAAACATCGTACAGTTACGAGACTGTTCGGGAATTATTCTAAAAGCTGGAATGCTTAAGGCTTTAAATGTCTGTTTAGGACCTTGAAGATTAGACATTGCATGATATGGGTAGTATGCCAACTGTAAATAAACCCAGGCTAAAACTTGCATTACGAGCTGTAAGCAATGAATCCAGCAAATTTGCAAGAAAAATACAAATGAAGGGTCAAACATGTCTGATCGTCCTGACCCGGACACCATTACCTTTTCTGATTATCCTATGAAAGGAAAAGGACCTTCTAGGAAGTGCTTTGTTCCGTCCATAAAAGCAGACTTTCCCTCTCTGCTGTTGAGGTTGGTGTGTCTTAGGAACCCCCTCTCATGGCTAACTTAAGTATATTGGGCAAATGCAGGAATGTCACGTTTGATGAGATTTTTATTTTTTTACGTATCTTTCCCTAAATGTAAGCAAGCAAAACGCAATCATCCTGACCGAACAATAGAGTACATGGCAGGCCCAAAGTATTTTTATTTTCATTTTTTCTATCAGTTAATTACTCTCTCTCCGTGGTATACTTCAGGGACGTCACACTCATTATGTTTCCCATCAGTGTTGTTCTAAGAATTACCTTTACAAAAGCTTCACTTTCCTGTGACTGATGTAAACATGTCTTACATTTCGTGTCGCAAGTATTTCAACCGGGGAATGAATACTACAAAGGAAATATCTGTAAAGGAAATATAAGTAAAGTTCCAAATTTGCGTCCATTGATGTCACAAAAGTTACCATTTATGGAACAATTCCAATACTTTTAAGTTACTGAATACAAGTTAAACTCATTGGAAAAAAAGAGGATCACATTGTATTTAATTTTAAGCATGTAGTAATGTCAGGGGGGGAAATAAATCACAGTTGTGTCATTTGGAATGTGTGATTGTCCGTATGATAGATGGCAGGAGCTTTTCCGACAGCTACAACGCAAACATTGCCTACGCGTCTCTATGCTAAAATATATTAGTGTTGGCAAGTGTCACATCGAATTTTTTTTTTTCATTTCATTTTGAAATGCAAGTGCCCGTCCATAGAATTCTGTTCACTTTTGCTTTTATGTTACTCCCTGCTTGGACCAGGAAATTCAAACCTTCGCCAGTCTCTCCTGAACATCGAGAAATGAATAACACACACACACACTTATACACACACACATATATATATATATATATATATATATATATATTTTTTTTTTTTTTTTTTTTTTTTTTTTTGCTTTGTCGCTGTCTCCCGCGTTTGCGAGGTAGCGCAAGGAAACAGACGAAAGAAATGGCCCAACCCACCCCCATACACATGTATATACATACGTCCACACACGCAAATATACATACCTACACAGCTTTCCATGGTTTACCCCAGACGCTTCACATGCCTTGATTCAATCCACTGACAGCACGTCAACCCCGGTATACCACATCGCTCCAATTCACTCTATTCCTTGCCCTCCTTTCACCCTCCTGCATGTTCAGGCCCCGATCACACAAAATCTTTTTCACTCCATCTTTCCACCTCCAATTTGGTCTCCCTCTTCTCCTCGTTCCCTCCACCTCCGACACATATATTCTCTTGGTCAATCTTTCCTCACTCATTCTCTCCATGTGCCCGAACCATTTCAAAACACCCTCTTCTGCTCTCTCAACCACGCTCTTTTTATTTCCACACATCTCTCTTACCCTTACGTTACTTACTCGATCAAACCACCTCACACCACATATTGTCCTCAAACATCTCATTTCCAGCACATCCATCCTCCTGCGCACAACTCTATCCATAGCCCACGTCTCGCAACCATACAACATTGTTGGAACCACTATTCCTTCAAACATACCCATTTTTGCTTTCCGAGATAATGTTCTCGACTTCCACACATTCTTCAAGGCTCCCAGAATTTTCGCCCCCTCCCCCACCCTATGATCCACTTCCGCTTCCATGGTTCCATCCGCTGCCAGATCCACTCCCAGATATCTAAAACACTTCACTTCCTCCAGTATATATATATATATACTTTGTCGCTGTCTCCCAGGTTAGTGAGGTAGCACAAGGAAACAGACGAAAGAATGGCCCAACCCACCCACATACACATTAGACATACATACATACATATATATATATATATATATATATATATATATATATATATATATATATATATATATATATATATATATATATATTCATATATAATTTTTTTCTGTCTGCTCCAATCTTGGGCTCAAAAACAAGATTAGACTTCTGAAAGTTTCTCAGGAGTGTGTTCCTATCATGTATTTCACAATATATGAGTAGACAGATCTACTCAAATTTTGAATGCCTACAAATGATTTATAATATGTGAAGCATAATGTCTTATATTGTTCTCGTTAGAGTACAAAAGCTGGTAAAGCCACGGCCCTAAAATACACTTTTTCCCAAATATTATGATTTATCCCGGATTGATGAAGTGCAGAGCCTGTCAGGGATTGATTGGTACTCAAAGTCGACTTCCGAAAGACATTTGATTATTTGTTTGCAGCTTGAAAATAAAGTCTGTGGAGACACTCATGGTAAACTTTCCTCTACATCTCGCGCACCGGTAATTACCTACAGTAATTTAGAAAAAAAAAAAACTTCCTGGGATAAATCGAAAGTCGTTTTCTTCTGCATGACATATCAAGACCGTATTTTCACTCACAATGCAGCCAGCGGTCTTACATTTCGGCCATCACTCATGATAACGGGGAATTTCACATTTCATGCGATAAAACTGGCTAGTTGTTTTACTCAAACGTCCTTTCCCTTTTATACTGACCCCCTGATTTTCTTGCAACCGTCAGCGTCTCTTTTTGAAAAGTGTGAGCTTCATTATTACATCTGTAGTTAATATTCATTCATGTGTGTGTGTATGTACGTAAAGATCCGCCAATATTTAGCTTGGAACAGGCTCTTTAACAGCCCATTCTCGTGTGTGCCGTTACTGAAAGAGCTAAGACAGGACTAGTCCTTTAAGGCACATTCGTTAGCTTCTGGTACCTCCTCATTAAAGCGGGAAACAGAGAACAGGAAGAGAATGACACACACACTCGTCAATAGAGGCAGATGGGTAGACTTATATATCCAGAGCAGATGATTAATATTATTGTTTTTCAAATGAAATATCAGCAGAAACCTTTTGTCTTGTCGTTGATAAATGTCCTTTCAACAGATTGCGAAATATTTTTATATAAACGCAGTTAAATAACTGATGTGTTCTGTCATTAACAGAAATGGGATGTTTGATATCTTGGTTATACAGGCTTCAGGCCTATAGACTACAAGGATCATTACGGCTTCCAGGATTAAGTTAGAACCACCATCCAAAACTCTTTAATATCTTCAGAATTTAAGATAATGCTAAGACTAAAGACACTTTCACTATGCAGCTATAAAGCCCATGTTCATTTCACATCTGTCCATTCCACAATGACAGTGTTTGATATGATGACTAGGCTCTCTCAACACAACTCTTAATTTTAAGGCGATTTAAAGGTAGAGGTGAAGAGGTAGAAAGATTCTCAAAAATCTTTTTTAATATTACTGCAGCTAGCAATATTTCTAATGTACATTAGAAGCAACAAGGACATTAATATTTGATTGCATAATCATTTCAGGCAGTCTGATGCTTTCATATCATGTGGAATTACAAAAAAGTTCTAATTGGTTTAACATTTTGACTTTTTCCTCCCCAGATGACTCGCTACAAACAACAGACAGATGTAGATGATGACACAAGCTCAGTTGGTTCAGCTCGCACTGAGGAACTGCCAACTGGCACCACAACCGTCCACTACCATATGGTTAGTCTGAGAACTGATTTCCCTTCTATTAAAATCTCTTTCTGTACCCATACTCACATGAGTTAATAGGATGTAGCCACAGCAACCACCCAGGGTAGTACTTCCACCATCTTGTCAGTAGATTATGGATATTACCCACCCAGGGAAGTAGTGCCACCCTAAGGAAGAGTGTTTAAAAGTGGTGGTGGGAACCATCGTACATCCTCAGTGTCAGTAGCTGGTGGACAGTAGCTGCTCAGAGAAGCAATAAAGTCCTGACTCAGGAGTGGTAAAGTGATGCCCGTCAATGTCAGTAGGTGGTAGGCAGTAGCTGCTCAGAGAAGCAATAAAGTCCTGACTCAGGAATGGTAAAGTGATGCCCGAACCAGTTTTATCACTCGTTTCAGAAGGTAGTAAACAGTATCCACCCAAGGAAGTACTACTAATCTGACTTGGGAGTGTTGAAGTGATGCCTGAGCCATCTTTCATCTTTTGTATAGGTAGACAGTAAACAGCAGGCGCTCTGGGAAATACTACCATTCTGACTTAAAGAGTGTTGAGGTGGAACCTTGTATCTTACACCCTGTGTTGGGAGTGTTGGTCTTACTTTGCCTCAGTAAAACTAGGGTACTGGGCTAGTTTCAGCATCTTCCTACTAGAACCATACACCCTATCTTACAGCATCTCCCTTTCTCATTTTATTTATGATCTTCACATTATTTCCCTTCCTTTCCTTTTTTTCATTCTAAACCTATAAACACAAATATGGAAGAGACTGACAAATGTGTTCCCTAGTTCTTGGCATCTTGTGGTGGGAAGAATATCTGAAGTCCTTCAAATCTCTGCTGCCAATGAGAAGGGAGGCTTAGACAGTAGCCATATTGGCCCCTTGCAAGACCCTGGCCCCTAAAACAGAGCTGATTTTTTCCCCATTTACTTCACCATTGATATGTCTTTGTGCTAATATTTCTTCTGTTGAACACCATTTGGTTTGTACCCCTCTTACTATCTTCCATCAGCAAATTCCATCCGTTTCCAACTATAAACTCTACTCTTGATTCTTCTTAACAGTAGTCTGTATTTATTCCAACACCACACCTGTTGCATGCCACTGTTCTCCCTACTGGTTTCCGAACCCTACTAACATTGCAACTTTCTGTGACTATCCAATTTCCTGCCACAAGGCAGCCTCTTTTGTGGCCACTCTGTCTACCTAATTACTGATAGATCATTTCTTGCTATTTCCTTATGAACAGCAGTGTCTTTAGGGTTCTGTCAAGTCTCCTATGCTCTTCCTTCTTTTTATCAATCAGTTTTCCTTAAGAGATAATCAGATGCAGTCCTGCAGTGATGTCTCTTTTTTCATCAATTAGTTTTCCTTAGGAGATAATCAAATGCAGTCCTACAGTTATAAATCAACAATGCATCATTTTACTTCATTTTAATCTGCCCAGTCTTTCTATTGTTTGATGTGTGGCTCATCGTGCCATAACTACCTTCATGAATTCAGATTTTGACTGGATTTCCCATTGGGCAAATGTAACTTTTAGTGGCTCTATAGTAGCACCACTCAACACTATAAAAGTATTTGATATTGCATGAACATTTCATAAACTAATTACTTGTAGTAAGCTAGTATCAAAATGATGAGGAAAGTTATAAAGATGTGTATTTATATTATTTTACTGTGCATCATAAAGATTTTTCTTTTCTCATCAGGGTTCTCATTGGTGGCGCTCTCGCACTGCTCTAGAAAAGGCTCTTTTTGTGGGTTGGATACTGTTGCTTGTGGTGGTAACAGTACTTGTAGCTGTGCTTCATGTCCAAACAAAGCCACAGCCTACTTTACATATGCTTCTCCCTCACACATTTAGTTCTGGTATGTTGCTGACTTTACATAGATCACTGTGGCAAGAGCTTCAAAATAGAAATGATACTGAATAAGTATCAATTTTGTTTAAGATACTTTAATGAATTTATATAATCATTTTGTTTCTGTATTCTAATATATAAGTAATTGTGTGTATATACCTGCTTGTAATTTTTAATTCATTATATATAAAGTAGAATATAGAAGAAAAATTATTATAAGAATTTAGTGTAAGTTTGTGTGTTATGGGGAGAAAGTTTGCACACTTACAATGCCCCTTCTCGTAACCTTGTATACACATGAAGTTTGGGAAGAGAACTGTACGCTCATGGGGGTCCCATCTATTGAACTTTCTTTACTAATGAAAAAATTTTGCCTTTACAGTGGACTTGCACATAATGCTCATCAGAGGAATATCTAAAGTTACAGAGTTGCATGAGCTACATATTGTAAAAAGTCATGTGTAAGATGGAAGGAGCATGTGTTTGTAGACTGAATGCCAGGAATCTGTGTGAGAAAGAAAGAAAAGGCAGCAACTTGAGCCAGGGAGAGGAAGTTAACAGCCATTATAGTGCTGGCACAGTGTGCTACCATAACCAACCCTACCAATACTCAGTACTTCTTTATAACTGCTTATTTCTGCATAAAAAGAAGGAGCTATATAACCCTTGGGTGCCATCTATTAACTTCACTTTTGTATCTTACAAGCCTATGAATTTCCCAGTACCTTCCAAATTTAGTCAATCTATCTGTCTCTTACCACTACTCATACACATCCTCAACCCATGCCCAGTTAAAGTGAGTTGGATTTTCACACTTGATTATCATGTCTATTTAATCATTACTTTCCAGAGCCTGTTTAGTATGATACACTCCTAGTCATGTCCTGTGTTTGGGTGCATATATATCAGTATGGTTTACTGTTTGCTCAGTTTTTCTGTTTTGTCTAAAAAAAACTCTGGCTAGCAGGATTGTTAAGTTGTCCAGAAAGAATACAACAGTCTTCATTCACACTTGCATCATTTTGTCTTTATTACCTAGGTCCTGGTGACACATGTTTAACTCCAGAATGTGTCATGCTCTCTGGGTCTGTGCTCAGTAGTATGAATTCATCCAGAGATCCATGTGATGACTTCTATGAGTATGCATGTGGGGGATGGGTGGCCAAGAACCCTATTCCAGAGGGCAAACCAATGTGGGGCACCCTTAACAAACTGGCCTCAGACAACCAGATAATTATTCGCAATGTTTTAGGTATGTACTTTTTCTGTCCAGGTTTTTAGTAAAAACAGAATGATGGAACTGCTGTTGCTGCAAGCAGTATTTTGTGTGATAAAAGCATTACTTCATTAAGTATGATATACTATAACATTTGTTCTCTCAGTCTATATGATTTGAATATCACATCTTTAAGTAAGTGTATGCTGTAAATGTTACAGCAGAAAGGGTAGGGAAATGGAGAGAACTGGCTAGGGATAGTTCATTTTAGTAAGAAACTGTGCCATAAGTGCCTTACACTTCTTGAATGTAGATAAGTACTAAGTTGTTCAGGAAATTAAAACACAGAACCTAGTTTTCTATGTCCAGGACATACGACATCTGACTTTGATATCTGGGTTTGGGAGCCTGGTCAAATATTTGCCTCACATATAGCTCCTATCATGGTACCCTCTTACTTCTGAAATCTTGTTTATGCTTTTACTAAATAGCATACTTGTAATAACACATTTTAATGAAGAGACATCAATCCTCCAACTGCAGAATCAACTCAGAAGACAAAGAGCAAGGCAGAAGAGAAGGCTCGAGTGTTTTACCATTCATGTATGGATGTCAATAAAACTATTGAGAAACTTGGAAGCAAACCAGTTCTTCAGCTAATTGAGGTAACATTACCATAAGATACTTTTGTATAGATAATAGTGCTACAAAGTAAAGAGATGCATGGCTCAGCTGTTCATTCATTCATTGTGATGAAAGCCAAAAGCAGCACTAATTCTCATTTTATTGTCCTTTCTAGCAAATGGGTGGCTGGACTGTTACTGGAAACTGGTCTGCCAGCAACTATGAAGTACAAGATGATGTGATCATGAGTAAGGTTGAATTTAGCTCTGGTGCATTGTTCTCATGGGGGGTAGCTGAAGATGACAAAAACTCATCAAGTCATATCTTGCAGGTAAGTTTTTTATGGGGTGATTGTTTTCATCAAATGTGGCATATGACAGGAAGACTAGGATTATTGAGGGGAACATTTGTTTCCAGACATTTTCATGTAACAGCAAAAGCATATTTTCACATTGTTTCCAGAAAGCCCCCTGAACTCTTCCACCCCAGCCACCACTTTAAAATAATTTTTAAGAAGGGTTGCTAGTCCTGCTTCAAGTAAAATCTCCTTGTACGTACTTGTAAGTAGGTTAAACAAAATTTGATATACACTTAGAAGTATTTAGTTTCAGATTATGTTAAATCTGACCTTGAAATATTACTGATCTCATTGTATAGAGAATAAAAGAAGACCAGAGGAGCTTGATATGAATCACTTCTTTAATCCTACAATAACAGATAATGTGTTAGTGGGAAGGGAAAGTGTTAAGGTTACTTTTATGTAAAAGTGGGTGACAACACAGAAATTGATATAATGTATGCACCAACCTCCCTAGCAGCTGTGATTTACCTTAATTTTTAGTGCTATTGTTGAAATATGCCAGTGCTGTTGTTGTATGCTGTATCCAAGCACATAATTAAAAATCATTGCAGGAAAATGTTTTTGTACTAGAATGTGTTTGCACACAAGTGTATACAGTGCACAAATAATAGATGGAAATGTAAGACACTGATAAGCATGTGTTTTCCAGTTAGATTAAAAAAAAAACTGGTAAAATCTTGACTGCTTGGCTGCAGCCACACATGAAGCCACCCATCACTGCCACCTTCTCAAATACAGCCTCATCCCTACCCAAAAGTGGAGAAACACTTCCAAGTCCTACACTTCAAACACCTGAACATACGTATTCCCTCTCCAACAATCAGTACTTCATTCAGTCAGTACATTAACCACCAAAAAAATAAGCAGTCACCCTTCTAAGGCTATTCTCAGTACTCCATCCAAAGACAAACCCCCCCTGAATCTTTACTACTCAGAGAAATATTTGTCAAAGGATACACCCTTATGAATCTACCCTACCCAGAGAAACATGTCTTATGCTATAAAGCATCATACTTAGCCACCAACTTTCTTTGCAAGCAAGGAAACAGAAGATCCTGCCTGCTTATCATGTCACCATTCCACTGAAGATGTAAAGTCCTATACTGTCAGTCACTAGCTGAGGATAGACAAAGCTTCTATATCTCTTCTCTCAGAGATTGTTGGTAGTGCCCAGAGGATGTGATGGACTGTCTGAGTGCTGTGGGATTCCCAAAGAGGGATCTCACAATAACAACAACAAATTTATGCTAGGGGCCTCAGTTGAATCCCAAAATTGACTGAGGGTTGGGAGATCAGCAGCTGCAAATTATACACTCTTTTAAAATGGGCTCTTGCTATCTACATACAGAGAAGCAGTGTTGAAGAATTTAGCCTGCATTCTGTTAATACACACTCAGTGATATGTATTATATTTTCTTTATTTTTTCAGTTTGATCAAGGTGGCCTTACTCTTCCAGCTCGCAACTACTATTTAAATGAATCAGAAAAAGAAGTAGTAGATGCCTATATTGAATACATAACGAAGGTAATTAGAGGGGAATGAATATTACAAGAAATGTGTTGAACAAATGGTGAATGCATGACAAAAGAGTGAAAATTATTAAAGTATTTCATTTACTGAAAAATCAATTCTGGATCATAACTGAGAGTTAAAATTAGACAGTAGAAATTCATGTGGTAAGTGAATTGGAGATTTGAAATGCAGGTAGATTAGTGGAATTGTAAGGAAAGTATGAGAGTAAGAGATGAGAGAAAGTATTTCCCTTGTGTAATCATGCTTAGTATGAGTTCTTCTGTGCTTGCCTAACCTGTGCAACAGACATGTTTCAGGAAGATTGCCATATCAGTGAGTAATTCTACTTATAAGAAGCTGTTGTTTGTGACCTGAACTAGAAAATATGACTGACACTTTTGCTTCATTGGTCACAAAGCTAAGCCAAAGTTTAGAGCATGTTCATCTGTTGGGTAGGAGTGAACGGAGGCACTAGAAGACCTGCAGAGGAAGATGGAGAACTTTGGCATCATGTGGGCATGAGTGCATTTACAAGGAGAACAGTCTCTTTTATCCTTTTATCCCCTGAACTTGACATTTTTGTTTCACTACTGCTGGCATGATTGGAAGCCATAAAACAGGTTGGTAGTGTGAAAATTAAGAGAGGTGTTCATATGGCACTGATAGAATATGCTTTGCATCTTTTGCTGAGATGACAAGAAGGGACAGAATCATTCTTGTAAAATGCCACCTGTTTGTTATCAAACAACTTGAAAAAGGAGATTGATGTAAGAATTCTATCAAATAAATTAAAAACATCTGATTACAGGACTTCATTAGTTTTTCATATATCTGATAACCGGGTTATTGATGCTGCACTGATTATGAGAAGCCCTCTTCATTATGTTATTTTTTTGTAAAAACATCCAAGAAATTCAGCTATTAAAAGTGAGTAGAGACAAAGATCTTTCAGTAAAAGCACAAGGATTAGGTCTGATAGCAAACTCAGTTTAACAAGAGGTTGAATTTACTTTATGGCAAACTCAGATTTAGTCAGCCTGTAAATAGCCTTATGAAAGATATATTCTTGCTTGATGTGTTGAGAAAAGAATTTTGTTTTCCCAATTCTTTTGTATATGAGGTAATGTCTGATTAGAAGTTTCAAGATTATTCTTACGTTTCTGTTGCATGCTTTGTAGATGTTGATATGGGAACACCACTCATACTTCCTAGCTTAGAGAGACAGGTTCACTTCTTGAACTCTGTACAAGATGCACACTTTTTGGCATCTGTATTTTCCTTTTTTTCAGGTAGGGGTTCTATTAGGAGGAGAAGAGGATGCCAGTAGGCAGGCAGCCATGGGTATAGTTAAAATAGAGCATCAGTTGGCCACCATTACTACCCCAGATGACCAGCGTAGAGATGATGATAAGTTATACCACCTCAAGACTATAGACGAACTTAGTATACTGGCTCCCTTTGTAAGCATCTTTACTATTCATATAAAGCTGATAATGATAAAGAAACACTTTTAACCAGTTGTGAAGGCTAACGATGATATGAAGTTTTTCTTAAATTTGAGAATATTCAAATTGCACATAAATAGAATATTAGTAATCTACACTATTATTATGTGACTTATTTAAAAAAAAAATTTTCAGATGAACTGGGTTACTTTTATCAATTCTGCATTTAGCAAAGTAAATAAACGTCTAAGTGGTTCAAGAAATGTAGTTGTGTATGCTCCTGAATTTCTTGCAAGCCTTACAACAATTATTTCCAACACAACTGCAACAGATGAAGGAATTGAGTAAGTTCCTTTATTTCTGTTTTCTTCAAGTAAGATAGAGCTATATGGCCACTCAATGTCTACCTATACATATTGAATTTAAAAGAGTGCAGGATCTTTTCAGTACTTTATTCCCCCCTACTTCTGCATTTAGTCTCCCCCACCTCTTTCTCCCACTGAACCTATGCCTTCTCCTATATTTTTGTTATGCAAAGTCTTCCAAGTTACTTTCACGGATACAGGTATGCAATGTATGTGGCCCTGATGACATATCTTCATGTGATTAAGATGTATGCCACTGAACTAGCTTTGACACTTGCTCATTTGTTTCACCTCTGTCTCAAAACCCAACCTTCCCTTCTGTAAAGCATGCTGTGGTGTACTACATCCAACTATTGCCCCATTACTCTTACTCCTACTGTCTTCAAAGTTTTTGAAACTTTTTAACTTTCACTTTATAACCCTTTCACTGTAGCAGGCTTAAGACCTTGCACCCACTTCCTGTGGAGGGGTTTCAAAGATTAGAAATAAAACAAAACACAAATTTCCTTGATTGAAGTGAGAACTTTCCCTTGAATTGAGAACTTTCCCTTGATTACAGAAATGTATAACTTATTTGAGATCAGTTATCCAAACAGCATGGGTGTTCACAGCACTGCCAAATGCATGAATAAACTTGTCTGTTTTAAGGTATCAGTTGAGGTATTTGCTCCTATTACACAGATACAAAAGTATACATTACTGTCTGCACTAGTACAGAGCGAATCATGTGGTAATATTGTTAAACATTTGTTGTGGTACTTTTTCATATTAAGGGATACTGCCCCATGGTAAAGGAATATGACTACTCTATGGCAGCAAATAGCAGTATGTTAGAGGCCAACAAAATCACCATGAATATTAAGACAAAACATATCTGGGAATTTTAAAATACAAAATCCATATATATATACTGCTTTAGTGAATGGAAAAAACTTTAGGGACACTACTTCCCAGCTGGAGTGAACGTGTTAAATACTTAGAATCCCATTCCCATCTTTCATACCATCAATATGGCTTCTATGGTACATGGTCCAATGGTGCTCTGCTCTTTTATGTGAATTACCTTTGGTCCTCCTCACTCTGGGATATCAAGGAATCTCTTGTCATAGCCCTCAACATATCCAGGGTGTTCCGTAAGAATTTCTTTCTAGACTTCCTTCCTTTGGCTCTTCTGTCCTTCTCTTTTCTTAAGCACGTGTTTTCAGCTCTAGTCTATCCATTACATTACTCAGTGATTGAGTGACTTCTCTATTATCTTGCCAACACTGGCATCCTATAGGATTCTCTCCTATTGCATACTCTCATCTCTCTTTTAATGATCTTCCTTCACCCTCAAACTCTATTCACTTTCATGCAGTGATACCATTATTCATATTTCTCTCTGGCTCAACACATCTTTCGTAATTTGTACTTGTTCATCACCTCAGATTGGGAAAGCAGTACAGTGGTTCAAGGGACCATTTTCTCCCTTTTTATAACTTACTTGTTTCCCCACCACTGAATTTCAAAGCGTTGTTCTGTCCTGCAATAACATGAAAACACTGAGCATTACTGTATATTTCACTCTATCCTGGGACCCCTCACTTTATGAATATTAAAAAATCTGCTTCTCAAAAGCAAGGAATGTGGTGAAGGTACTTCAGCTACTTCTCTTATGAGCAGCTATTCCATACATACAGAGGTTTTATTCACTCTAGTAAGGAGTACAGCTTGCATATCTGGGATGGCTCTTCCTCCAACTTCCACTTAGCCAGAGTGGAATCATAAACCTTCTGACTGATTAATTCTCTGGCTATAACCTCTCTTTAACCATCCTCTTCTGTTCACAGTGAAGTAGCTACCCTTTCCTTGTTTACAGGTTTTATTTCAACCAGTGCTCTCATGTGTTTGCATGTGTCCCTGCCACTGAGGCCTGGATTCTTGGCATGTGCATGTCTACTGCTTCTTGAGGATTATGTGTGGAGACCAGCCACACAAGGATTAAGCAGTATGATATTTCCTTTCCTCAAATAGCAAAGCTGCAGAATTCTCTTTCTTCTTTTGTCTTTCCCTCTTCCTACAACTTTTCCACCTTTAACAGTAAAAATTAAAAGAAATGGCATCTATCACTATGTGGTTACCATTTACATTTATACATATATATATGGACACATGTTTACATAGATTCACTTATGTATTTACTCTTAAGAGTTGCTTCCAGAGGGTAGTAGTCTCTGAAGATGATACCAATAAAGACCAAAGTGACAGCAGCTGTACAAATGTCAAAATATTGGTGGGGATTCAAATAAAGCCTGTAAAAATTAGAGCTAATATGATGAAAACTGGAGCTTATTGTGTAAGTCCTCATATGCTGACTTTTAGAGTTTAAGGGGTAAAGAAGCAAAAAAGTATTGAAAAATATAGTCAAAACAGGAGATGACAACCTGTTAAAAGTGCTTTCAGGTAATATTAACCCCATACTAATTCATTAGGTTTTCTTTTCGGCTCTGGTAATCTTACATTTTTATAAAGTTGTATGAAAAATGTATTTAACTTTACAGTTTCAAAAAATATCCAATTGGCAACAAAAAGAATCACTTTGAATGTATTCTTCACCCACCACTATCATGCTAATAGTGTATAGAGGGTTTGTAGTTGTGTCAACTCAATGCACTAAAATGTCAACAGACTCACCACTACACCTGTTTTATTGATTTACAAACATTGAAAATATGATTACTGATTACTGTTAAGTTTTATTTTATATCAGATCTTTTTAAAATAAATGTGGGTATCACTGCTAGTCATGACTTCAGCCAACCACTTCAAATGTGATGCTTATTTTGTGCACTTGCTCTCCACTATATGGTCTGTCAAGAGAAACATTAACAAAATCAATATGTCTCTGAACCAGTCGAACTTACTTTTAGCTAAAATTACATCAAGAGTGGGGAGTTCAATGACAGTTGAAAGATGTTTGCTCTATGGGTAGAAGATTAAAACCAAATGATGGTTATGGTGAGCTTTATCAAGTTATGCCTCAATTTGGTGCATGAGAGTACATAAGCAAATCTGAATTACCTGTCAGAACGATAAATTCTCCCTCAAATGTGTTGAATTTGGAAATACAAAACAGTTTATATTATCACAAATATATGCTGCATTTTGAAGATGATACTTCAAATCATACATCACCAGAGTTGCACTTATCCAGAAAATTTCTTATAGTTGTAATGAATAATCAGCATAAAAGTATCAAAAGTATTAGACACATATGACTAGTAAGTTTGATTCACTAATGATATTTAGAAATAGATTCCTTGATGTGACTTATCTCTACATCAGAAACCTCCACAACTACCTGGTATGGCAAGTTGTGCGGAACTATGTTGGTTTCCTATCTCAAGAGTTCCGTGAAGCTGCCAAAGTGCTAGAGAAAGCACAGATGGGTGTGGTTGGGACTGAGGAGACTTGGAGAGAATGTGTTGTAGCAACAGATGCAGCTCTGGGACCTGCTGTTGGTGCCATGTATGTTCGAGAAGCTTTTCAAGGAGAGGCAAAAGCTTTGGTATGTATTAAAACTACTGGTTCATTTCTAAAATCACCCAAACTCCCATTAAAGTACACAAACAAAAACAAACACAAAATAAAATTTCAGTTAGCTATATAAGTTTAGGACAGTAAGATGGTGGTTATTTCATATACCTATTGAAAATGAGAATAAGTACAGTTAAAGATACTGTAAAATGTTGGTAACGTGGAATCTGATAACTCAGAAAGTCCAGCAATTTAGTTATTCTATCTGGATTTCACTTCTGTCGTGTACTTCAACTAGACTACCATCTCATACTCTGAGCTGAAGTCTGACTTATCATACAGTATTTTCAATACATTTAGTTTCATATTACCTCTATGTTGCTTACTGCACCTTCAGATTGAAATTGTTCAATATGTATATACATATTATTGCAAGAGGTCACAGTGGTGCAGGTGATCTAGTATTTGCTGATAACCATGAGGAAAATGAAACACAGTAAGTGCCCAAGTGCACTTTCGTGTAATGATCACTTTGTCCCCTGACCTGCTGTTTAACATTGAGCAGGCAGAGTATGGTAACACGTGTGTGTGTGTGTGTTATTACTATTTGTGTGTTACAAGGAAAGAGTTTTACACTCTTGGAGCTCTGTCACTTAATCTTGTATATATGTTTTAACTCTTATATATGTATGTATGCACCACACACACACACACACCCTAGTCTGTGCCAGGTACCCATTTTATCAACTAGCCCATGTAGAAGAATGAACTGGTGGGTGGGCAGAGGATTGGCAGTTGCAATTCTGATTTGAACCTATGTAGGTTTGATCCCAGGTGGTCCTCTGCATGTATGGCGGTCAGTAATGCTAACCACTACACCAAAAAGGTGTGTGTGTGTGTGTGTGTGTGTGTATTCTAGTTTAACAAAATTCAAAATATTTTTCCCTATATTTCATATGAAATCATTAAATTGCTTGCTAGTTAGTTGCTCACAAGTAGTTGTAACTTTATCATTTTTACTTAACTTGTTAGCAGATTGTAATACTGTACCTTAATTATGGTCCATCAGAACCTATCTGTGCCTCACACTTTGAATTACAAATATTCTAATATCAGGTTATTACATGATTATATTCCTATATCTAACTTGCATTTTAATGCATAATTACATAATGTCTTATGTAACCTCAGTGTCAATTTTATTATAAACCTAATTGTATCTAATTGGTTACCAGATAGATATGACCCTTTTTTACAAACTGATACCTCTGTAAACTCAATTTAGCCACAGGTAGTTGTTTCTCTAAAACAGTATGTAGATAGTGTCAGCTGATTTCTGTACCTTGTTGCTTTGTTATTAGTGAGTTACAAAAAGAACTGTACATGTAATATGTTATACTCTACATTTTTATCCTCATTACTCAGATATTCCAAAATTATGATTCATTATTATTACCAATTAGATGTATACCCTTGGCATACCCTTGATAAAGATTGTTAACTCTGTGATTTCATTATAACCATCAAAGACTAAAATACCTAAATTGTTTTAGCTTAGCAAAGAGAAGGTTAAGAGGTAATCTAGATCAGGTATTAAAAAGAATCAGTGGTTTCAATAATCTCCATCTAGCAAACCACTTAGGGAGAGATTTGTCTGATTTCCCTTGTATTAATAGATACAAACTTATGGGCAAATGTTTTGCACCAGGATTGTAAACATGTAGAATGATTTACTAGTTTAGTTGAAAGCCGAATTAATGATATGTTTAAGAACAGACGGTATATATTTTGCTTCAAATCCACATTTGACATTATTTGCATCTTCTTAGTTACATGAAAATTGTACAGGTTTATTTCTCTGTACGGCTTTCTTCTCTTAACATACTAATCTTTGAGTTTCTAATCTCTTCTAGTATCACAACACCCTTGTTAGGACCTAATATCTGTTGCTGTTTGAATTTCTTCGTATATGAGCACTCTTTATGTCTTAGAACAGGACTTGATTTCTAGTGCATTCCCTAAATAATTACAGTAGTTATTTTTGGTATGTTAACTATAGTGTGGCTAAGAAAACAGACTCTGAATTATCAGTTATTGTACGAAGTACTCTACAGGAAAGCTTTATCATACAGCATTCAACTAATTGGTAAGCTCTTGTATATGGACTTTCCCATATCTCCTAATACAAATGCATTTTATAATAATCAGTATCCACATGATTTTATTCAGTATGATTTGGCCTGTTTTTGATGCTTGTTGAAAGTAGTTCCTACCACTGCTGCACTGCAGTGTTGTTAACAGTTTTACTTATGAAGCTTCAGTTGTTACCTGCCTCTTTAGCGATTCACACTCATCACGTGAGCTGACTTTATTTTTCGGTATTTTCTACATCTTGCAGTTATGGCATCCAATTCAACAAGAATTCATTGGCCAGACCTTCCAGAGAAGGATTGAAACATAAGTAAGTTGTACTAACACTCAGAAAATACACATTTTGTAAATGACTGCTGAAAGGTGAGAAGCAAAGTGATTTAATGAAAGATTACAATGCTGGTTCATCAACTGTCCCTGATATTGCAGTTCAAGAAGAACAAGTACAATATTCCAATTCTTTGTAAAATCAAAATCAGAAAAAGCTATTGCTAAGTGAAAGACTCTAACCAAACCTATATTAGGGCAGCTAGAATGGTTCAAACTGAAAAGATTTGAAGGTGACCAGTTTCGTGTTAAAGATTAATTGAAAAGGCTTTATTTTTGCTTAAAACTATTATGATTGTAGATAGTTACAGAAGTAACTTGATGTAGAATATTTGGGGGTAATGCTTTTGTGACCAGCATAATGTGATTTATATTACTTCCTAGTTTTAGCTGATGCAGAATGATAAAGCTTTTCTAGCATTATGATGCTCATGGCAAAAGAAATGGTGCAAAAGTAAACTTACTTTTTGTTGCACATCAAATTTTCATACGCAAAAACTATATAAAAGTTCATTTTTGAAAGATGAATTTTTGGACTTTATCTCAAGCTTTTGAATATTCCAGGCTGAGGAGATGATCAAAAGGGTTCGTAAAACATTTGAAGAAAATTTGGAGTCTGTGCATTGGATGGATGAAAAAACTCTCAAAGCTGCCCTAGAAAAGGCTTCTTCCATATCTGAGATGATTGGTACGATATTGTTCACATATTACTTTTGAAAATGTTCAGTGTACAATAACAACACCAGATACTGCAGTATTATTGTATTATTGACAGTTTCCCAAAAATTTTAACATTTCATTCTTAAAGTGTCAGTATCCCTTTTCAGGTTACCCAGATTATATCCTCGATAGAGAAGAACTCGACACAAAATTTACTGACTTGAAGGTTATGGAAAATGAGTTCTTTCAAAATAATGTCCGTGTTAACAACTTTAACATCAAAGAGAACTTAGCCCGCTTGTTCAAGCCAGTAAATAAAACACGATGGGATATGTCTCCACCCACTGTCAATGCTTATTACTCTCCTACTAGGTAAGTGAATTCCCCTGCATTGAATGTGTATGTCTCCTGAAAGTAGATATTGCCATATAGTATTTCTAAGGTGGCAGTTTGATATTTGAAAATCATTTCTCTGCAGGAAGGTATTTCCCCAAGTATCATGATTTTATATTGGCTTTTAGAGGTTTTCTTTATGAAGGAAATGTTTTTTGACAAAATATGTCAAGCAGCACAGATCATGCTGACGTTATTTTGGTCTCTGTCTTGTGCTATAACCTGTCAAGCAGTACCATGTATGCTGAAAAATTTTGCCGTCTTCTGTAATATATCAAGCAAAGCATTTGCTGAGGTCTCTCTGTACAAAGTTTATTCCTGTGGTATGCTAACAGCAAATAAGATTTGTAGCCCTAGGAAAGTTAAACTGTGTGAAGATCTTAACAACAGAAAGGTCTTTTGAGTCATCATCATTATTAGAAGACAAGTGCCAAGGAGCTCTCTTTGCATAGTACCGATAAGGTACACTCTGTCAAGCATTTCCTTCTCTCTTTTTTTTGTGATAAATTGTAGGAGAAAAGATGATGGGTTAGCTCAAAAATTAGACGTGAGCTTGTAAAAGCTTGCTTTTGAGCCAGAGCCATCAACTGTCCTAAACCTATAAGGCTGAGTAGCCTCCAAGAACCATTAGAATTTGAGACTGAAGATTTACTAATGGCAGTACCAGCAGCAAAGTGTAGGTATGACATCTAATAGCTTGGCAAGTGCTTGTAGTACTGTTTTCAAGAAGACTTTCATGCAGCTTTTCAGGACTCATTACAGTTATGCTTATTATGAGCATCTGGCATGACTGTAGCATTTTATTTCATGAACATGATAGAGGGACAGGCTCAAAGAGGTGCATTTAGCAAGTTCAGAAGCAATTTTTTAACATTTTTCAGGATTCTCTGGAATCCTTTTGAAGTGGTTAAAAGTGGTCAAAAGTGAGTTCCAAAATTGGAGTTAATATTGGGTACTGATTAGTGATCACTGTTTTTGTTGTACATCATATAGTTTCACATAAATAAGATATGAAATTATATGGTACAAGAACAGAGATGTACATTATGAATTTTATTGCAGCTCTTGTTTGAAAAATTATTTATCTGTATAAAGTCATTATTGAAGTTCCCTAAAGCAAGAAAAAGTTAGATATTAGAAATAAGTGAAATATTATGAATTTTGTGATATGTTTTATTGCTTAATTTCTACTTCAGGAATGACATTGTGTTTCCAGCGGGTATACTTCAAGCACCATTTTTTCACCATGACAACCCAAAATCTCTCAACTATGGTGCTGTGGGTGTTGTTATGGGCCATGAGCTTGCACATGCTTTTGATGATCAAGGTTTGTATTTTGTGATGTGATGTTTCAGCATAAATTGTTATGACTTAATTGTTTGAGATAAGTCATTGTATGTGATTACATGAATCACCAAATATCCTTTTTGTAATGATACACTTTCATGTTCTTCTTGAGAACAAGTAAGGTAGTAAGGAACATAAGAATGGTAAGTATTCAATTTTCTGCATTCTAGTCACAATCTTTTTACTGGGGTGTCCTGGTTTCTTATAGACAGACCAATTAATAGTTTTTGAATTTTTGAGGAGTCCAAAAAACTTCTTCCTAAATTGCTGTGTACTTTTTATTTTCTTCAGTAGTTTGTGAGTTGCCTGCCATCTTACAATTGGGAGTGCTTTCATTTCCTTTACTCACTGGCTAATTCTTGTTCAGAAGATAGCATGTTTTAAATTCTCAGAAAACAGTTTCTTCCCTCCTATTCCTCTTTTACCCATCTGAGAGTCTTTCATTCACTGCAAAGTTGTATAAGATTTCATGACCCTGGGTGGTCCGTGAATGTGTCATGGTCAGGTACGCTAACCGCTACACCATGGGAGTCCATATATTGGATAGGTTTACAACTGCATTAGAACTCAAGCCTTCTTGACACTATGATTCCTGCAGCTTGTTTCTATCTATCTATTCTATCTATATCTCTGATGCCTGTTCCCGACTGGAACTCCCTCAATGGGGTGGTCACGGCAAAAGAATCTCTGTAAGAGTGAACTCCAGTGCTGCTTCTTAGCTTTTGGTGCCTCACCTCAAAAGGCCACTGGTAGAGGGCATCTCTAGTGCAGTGTTGCAGAGGCTCTTATCTAATATTCCCAATGACCACTTCTACCTAAAGCTTCCACCAAATGTTCCTACCTACTACTTTTACCTAGCGTTTCTACCTATTGCTCCAGCCTAAAGGTTTGTACCTACTACTTCTATCGACTGCTTCTATCACTTGGCCAAAAGGCAGGGCTAGCGTATAGCGCTCATAGCAGGAAAATCTAATTATGAAGAATTAGCTGTTTGAGTTATGTGTTGTCAAGTGTTATGTATGACAAGGAGAGATTGTATGTTTGTAGACAGAATGCCAGTATTCCACATGTAGGAGAGGAAGAAAGAAAAGACTGTGACCTGGGCCAGAGGAATACAACTTGACATCCCCTGAAGAGCTGCTTCACTACACAACCATCACTGACCCTTCTGATACCTAAGTGGGTAGTACTGGTGATATACCTCCCTGGTCGTTGGCTGCCTACCAGCTACTACCTACTACCAGCTATGGTTTGTTTCCTGCAAGGTATTGGTTGTGATCAGATCTGCTTTCACTCTTCTGCCTTGTCACCTAAAATATAGTTGGCTTGGTGCTCCAGTATGAATATGGCCAGTGAAAGAGTACCACTTACAGGGAAAAGGAGATCATAAGATATACATTGTTAATTTTGATGACACATTTTCTTTTTCACATTGTTATCACAAATAGCCAAAGTTGTTCACTATATAGTCAAAATATAAAAGCATGTAATATTTATCAAAGAAGGTAATTCTTTGCTAATTCTTTTCAGGAAGAAAATATGACAAGGATGGGAACTTACACCAATGGTGGCAACAAGAAACCTCTGATAAATTCAAGAATTTAACAAAATGCATGGTTGACCAGTACTCGGCATATAGCCTAAGAGGAGAAAAACTAAATGGCAAACTTACTTTAGGTTGGTCATACATTTTTTGAATTATTTGAATTATCATATTTCATTTCACAATGATAGGATTTAGATTTTGAAAAATAGGAAATGGGAAGGATGACTACGTGAGTGTGTATGAACAAAGTAAGGAAAGGAAGGGGATATTGAGAGTAAGGTAGAAGGACAGGGAGGAAGTACATAGTCAAGTATATAGTAAACATAGAGGAATGCTTAGAATTCTGCAAGGACAGGTATTCACTGAGGAAGCTTTGTATGGGCCACCCTTCTTTATAATGGGAGAAGGCATACTGAATGTAGTTTGTTATAATTGAAAGCTACTACAAACTCATTGAGCCTTTGGTTATTTCATTGCGTTACAATATTCTTGATGATTAGCCCTTGATATAGCTTTCTCTTACAGTTAATAATCTTCCTTCCACTGGGGTCTGATGATGTATGCACAGTAGGGTGTCATTATATATTTCACTTTATTGGAGAGAAGTAAAAGTATTGCTTCTGTCAACCTGCAAAGTATGATTTTTTTGACAGTTTCAAGTTCAGAACTGAATTAGAATTGAATCTGAGTGGTTCTAACCAAAAATCATATGCTACCCTTATTCAGGGGAGTAATACAGTACTCCTTATTCAAAGGATAAGAACTACTGCAGTTGACAGTTATACCTTCTTACTGTCAGTTTTGTTTCATTGTGTATACTGAGTTGTTGGGCATAATTTTGGTGCTGACAATTCACTGTTTAAGTTCATTAAAAAAAATACTTATAACAAGGCCTGAATATTAATTCAATTGCTAGCTAACTTCCAGCTACTAAGAAAATGGTGAATGGTGAAGTCGTGAAATGGCTCAACTCAGTTTTCACAATACACATACAGAACAGGACAGAAGAAATCAAGATTGGTAATATGAAGGTAAAAATAAGAGAAAACATTTTAACTAAAAGAGACTTTAGCAGGGATAAGATAGTTTTACTTTGGAAGGAAAATTAAACACACCATTGATCTGATTTGTAGGTGAAAATATAGCTGACAATGGTGGGTTGAAAGCAAGCTTCCGGGCATACCAGGAATGGGTACAAGAGAATGGGGAGGAGAAAGCTCTACCTGGTATTCATCTTAATCATCAGCAGCTCTTCTTCCTTGGTTTTGCTCAGGTTTGATCTTTAGTATTTTGATTGTATCTTGACTTAAGTGAAGAAGAACAGTATGATTCAGAGAATGATGTGACAATTCATTTACTGTAAAAGTAATTCTTGCTAATGTGAACTGAATATGATAACCACACGATTACCCACTGACAGAATTAAGAAAATTTACAGCTGTGTCAATTTAGTTACTTATATTATGGTAAGATGGATATATCTGCCAAAGTATGAAGATTGGAAGGATTTAGAGATGATGCCTTTGCATGATACTTGAAGTACTGTAACGGGATAAGCTGAACCACAGATAACAAGGCCCTCAGCCCTCTCCAATCCACTCAAATGCACTGTAAACAGTTATCAAGGCACAGAAAATTAAAAGTGGCATATCCTTTACAAATGCAGTAGTCTTTTATCTCTGTGGCAGCAAGAAAGCTGACAAGAATCACCTTTATTTTTGCAAAGTGAAAGAAAATTTTTGTATAATACAGTGCCTCCATCTGATTAGATATAGTATCTGTATTTATCCCAAACAGGTATGGTGTTCATCTATTACTAAAGAAGCAGCTCACCTAGAGATCATGAAGGACTCACATGTACCAGGCAAGTTCCGTGTATTTGGATCTCTCACAAATTCTCAAGATTTTGCTAAAGTTTTCAAGTGTATAAAAGGATCAAAAATGAATCCTAAGAGGAAATGCACAGTTTGGTGAAATTAAGGGTGTATTTTAAAGCTGAAATAATTTGTAAGTGAAGAAAGGAAGATAAATTGGTGAATAGAAGCTTCAGAATGCTATATTGAAGTACAATATTATTGTAATTTTTCAGTACTTATTTGTAGACCCTGGTTTGCATGTTACAACTCAGTAAACATGGGTCATTGTTGTGTTAGAAATGAATACCGGTGTATTTTAGATTCTTTATAATATCTGCAGTACTTACTGTATTTTTTAATATTTCATATAATTGGACAGAAATAATGCCTTATGAAATTTTCAGTTGAAAATAGAAATAATGATGAAGTATGAGATATATTTTCATTGACTATAAAATCAGTATTAATTAGGAAAGATATGATTTTTCTGTAAATGGTATAAAAGATTTAGTGTGTAATTAATTTTTTTGGTTAATTTTTTTACATGGTCAAATTTCAAGGCTTTCGCTACTCACAATAGTTAAATATAACATTATAGAATAAAATGAGGGTTTTGGATTGAATCAACAGGGTACAAAACTTCAAAACTTCTGGGATAAGAGGTTGAAATTTATTCTAGCATTCATGAAGACTTGTACATTACATCATACTGTGAACAAGTATGCCTGTACATGAGTTCACACACACAAGGAGGAAACTCCTTTGATGGATAGAAGATTGTCTAAATGGAAAGGAAAAAAAGGACACATATCAGAAGAGCCTTCTCAAAATAGGTTGAAGTCACCAGCAGACTGCCACAGGGTTCTGTTCTGGGACCATTACTCTTCTTGATTTACTGGTATGTAAATGACTTGCCTGAAGGTATGGACTCGTACCTGAATATGTTTGTGGATGATACAAAAGTCATAGTTGAGAGGTCAGAAGGATGCATCACTTTACAAGGGTACTTTGACAAATTCCTATGTTGATGAAATTCACCCTAAGTAAATGTATTGTAATGAGGGTGGTATAAATTGAAAGAAGGCCTCAATATGGTCATCATCCAACTAGAAATAAGCTTCAGCATTTTGTGTGAGAGGACTTGGGAGTCGACATTAGCTCAACCCTGTCACTATAGTCCCACACTAAAAGAATGGTTAAGAAGACCAATTGTCTGCTGATAAATATTAGAATAGCTTTAAAGAATATGGATAAGGAAATGGTATCAAGTTGTTTATATCCTACTTAAGGCCAAAACTAGAATATGCTTCTTCAGTTTGGTTACTGCAACTAGAAAAGCACAAAGAGTTAACAGAGAAGGTCCAGAGGAGGGCAACAAAGATGGCACCAGAATTAAGAGAGATGAGTTAAAGGGAACAGCTAGAAGCCTTATATAAATTCACCTTGGAGGAGATTAGTAAGGGGTGACTTGACCACCTTTAAGTTTTTAAATCTGATTGATTAAATAGATGGTGAATAGTTCTTTGAGAGATGAAGGTATAGGACAACAGAGGACACAGCATTGAATTAACCAAGAAACTAGTTAAGAAAGATGTAAAGAAGTACTTTTATAGTACGAGAGTAGTGGATGAATGGAATAACTGACTGAAGACGTGGTAGACACATAAAGCATACTTAAATCTGAAAAGTTGTATGATGATACAGTGTTTAAGAGATGGAGCTCTAAAAGTATAAAACTCCCTCCCCATACAGTACAAATAGGTAATTACACACAAACACACACACACACACAAACAAAAACACAATAGAGATGAGGCTCCATGATTGTTGAAGTCTCTCCCCTTACCGTAGAACTATGTGATTACACACACACTTATGTAGAGGTATTAGAGTTCGAGAAATCTATGATCAGGGTTTAGAGATATATGTACCAGCAGTCAGTTATAGAGAAGGAGATGGAGAAATGTTTGAAGGAATGGTTTAACAGATGTAATGAAGCACAAGAAAACATAGACACTTTGGAAGATATATAGAAAATGCAGGTCAAGTTGCATTTAAGAGATACAAGAGGACTAGAAATGAAAACAGTGCATCAAGACAAGATAGGAGAAACAAGCAAGATATAAAAGAAACAGATTGATATGCCAAAATAACAAATAAACCCAAATTTGTAAGGGTTAAATTAACTGTAAAGGAGTAAATTATTCTATCTATTTATCTATATCTCTGATGCCTATTCCCTTCAGGAACTCCCTCAAGGGGGTGGCCATGGGAAAAGGCTCCATAACTGGTGAACTCCAGTGCTGCTTCTTAGCCTTTAGTGCCTCACCCTTAACAGGCCACTCACAGAGAGAAAACTCTACCATAGTGTTTCCAGAGGCTCCTACCTAATGTTCCTCTTGGCTACTTCTATCTAATGTGTCCACTTAATGTTCCAACCTACTAATACCTAATGCTCTTGCCTGATGTTCCTACCTACTGCTTTTATATAATGCTCCTACCATTTTGCCACAAGGCAGGGATAGTGCACAGTAGTAGCAGGAAAATATGGAGTTATGAAAATGAGTCGTGGAGTTCAGCGTTGTCAAGTGTTATGTAAGACAAGGAGAGTTGTATGTTTATGGACAGAATGCCAGCATTCCACTTGTGGTTGAAGTGGAAAGAAAGACAGCTACATGGGTCATAGGAATGCAGCATGACAATCGCTGAAGTGCTGGCTCACTACACAGTCATCACTAACCCTTCCAATACTGGGGACTAAATTACTAGATTAAGGAGATGAGAGGGTAATGCTACCAATAAAGATAAGGACATCCAGTATGTGAGGAATTGAATACCAAGTTTCATAAAGTGTTTACATTTTAAGATCCAAGATCCATTGAGGAAGATACTTTTGGAAATAATGACATAAATCTGGGAGAAGTGAGAGGACTCATGAAGAAGCTAGACCCACACAAAGCTTATGGTCTAGATGACATCTCACTATGCATACTCAGAAAGTGCCTGGGATCCTCGATAAACCATTTACCAGGCAAGAAATATCCCTCAATGAAGGGAATGGAATAGAATGGTAAAGATTGAACCAACATAGTACCAATATTATAATAAGTGACAGAGAAGTGGTGCTGAATTAAAGGCTAGTTCTACTAATGAGCATAACTTAGGATGTTAAAGAGGGTAATCAGAAAACAGAAGAGTACTTGACTGGTACAAACCATGTAAGGATAACATGGATTCAGAAGATCTTGTGTTATGAACATGCATGATTTTCATGTTAAAGCAAGCAACACTTAAGAAATGGGATGGGTGGATGGACTGAATATGAGTGGACTACCAGAGGGCCTTTAACAATGACCTACACAGATGACTGATGATGAGGCTAAACATCAGTCTGCTCTCTCTCTTTGTAACTCTTGACAAAATCCTGTCATAGGTGCACACACCTTGATCCTTTTGTTTTCTATGTAGATGCTCAGATACCTATATAACCAGGCAGATACACTAACTGCTACCAAAATTACAGAACTGCATATCTACATAGAAAGGATAACACTGGAATAACAGTAGTGTAAGTAAAGCTAATAATGAAGTTGATATTTTAGTTATGTCACTTGTGTGGCAGGTATATCATTATGCAAAACTCATGAGCATTTTTTTATTGTTACTTTTCAGTCAAGTAGAATTTTTGGATGTTTTAGCAAAGCAAAAAGGCTTTGGAAAATATAGCAAGGGGAATCTACTTTTGAAACAGGAAGTGACAAAAGGGATATTGACAGTCAGGAGAGTCAACAGTGATTTTTGTTTTTACTGTATATCTATACATGTCAGTGAGTTCCATGGTTTCATGAATTTGTGCACAGTGAAGTCCTTTGAAAAATGCAGAAAAGCAAAGTCTCTCCTAAGTAGGAAATCAGAGAAACTTATTACTGTCAATATGTGTCATCTTTTTAGACAAATTTAATGTCAGACTTAACATGGTGTGCTTGGGGCTGCGTCACAGACAAGGGCAAGGGGGACTAGATCAGAATGATGTAAGAATATAAATGTAAATCCTTATCAAAGTACATGTATAGTTGCTGTAATTTTAGTATGTAAGGCAGGCTACTTCTATATTTGTGTTAAGTTTTTCTCCTTAAAGTTTTCCAAATATTTTGTTCATGGTGATTTAGTGTTTGAAAACTCAGCAGCAATACCTGATAAATTTTCAAGGAATTTTGCCACTTGATTTTGCTGTTGAACAAGTGAGACCATTGCCCAAATTCATGAGGAACTAACCATTCCTTTGGATTGTGGAAAAAATGAGGCTTCCTTCAGTTTGAGATGAGTTAACCTAGGTGTGAAGAATGAGAAAAATAATTAGAAGTGCAATAAAAGTTTATTGTATAAGGAATAGCCTTAGTTTTATAAATAGATTGCATATGAGACTATCTAATAGATATGCTGCAGTACATATGTGGCCTTAGAAATGAATTATCAGTTAAGATGATATTTCAGAAGATATTTCTTTTGTGAAGTCTATATATTTCTCCCATGATATCATATTGATAGATAATATGAGGCAACTGATCTACTTATTAACAATTTGAAAGGTACTCATAACATTTAAGCATACAATTAAGCAGTGTGCAGTACACACCATTTCGTTTATAAAATTTCAATGTGCAGTTCATACGGTTTTGTTTATAGAATTTCTCTTGACAATAACTTTCAACCTTTGTTGACATTAAATCTTAATTTTTCTGCCTATTTTTACTAAGAATATTGTAACTTAGAGGTTATACATACTTGTTGTAGTACATTAAAAAGGCACCTGCTTTATTTTGATAACTGTTTATCTTAAAAAACACATTTCAAATTTTAAAGAGTTATTACTTCACATGGGAAGCCAGTAAGTAAGAGAAATGAAAGAGAATGCTGATGTTGCTGCTGCTTTTGTAAATATTAAGGCAATATGCCCCCCAAAAAAAACATAAGTTTAAACACCACCATATACCCCATTAGGATATGATTACTTTGCATAAAGCAGTGCTTGCCACTGTCTCCTGTACAGATAAATGCTTATATTTCTTTCTAAAGGTGTAATTTACCTCTATGAAAAAACTGAGTTATTTTCCAGTAATCCTAAACTACGCAATAGAAAGTATGAGAGAGTTAAGTGGGAAAAGAGGGTCAGGAAGTTAAAAGTAGGCTGAGAAAGGCTGGAAGATTAGGTTGGGCTCTTTTAAATATGTGGTCATGTTACTTTCTCACAAAAAAATTTAGAGATAAGATAGAGAAAAAGATCTTAATGAAGTTCCTCTTTCTTTAGCAAAAGATATTGTTGACTAGCTTTTGAAAAAAAAGAGAAAAGGTTCCTATAAAAAACAATGTAAGAACCAAGCTTACTCTTAGTCTTAATTCAAGAGCAATGAGAAACAGTAACATGTGGAGTAAGGTTACAGCAGAAAAATTGGATAAGAAGGTAACCTGTCAGTTGCAGAAGTACTTAGCTTCAAATCCATCCCCAGCTGAAAGTGGTTCTTGAAGTGCAGATCTGTTGATGGCTGAGGTGTTAAAAACCTTACTCTGGTTTTGAAATGGAATACCAAGGAAGACTTCTGTTGGTGTGAATAGAAGAGGACTCTTTCTCTGGAACCAGTTGAAAGTGAGGGCAATTGTACCTTGAGCATAGGAGTCTGTCACTGGAAGAAGGGCACTGAATGGGATTGTGAATACTCTGTGGAAGTTTCAGATAGAGAATTGCACCTGGATGGATTATCCATCTACCTGAGGTAAACCCTGAAGGTATCTGGCTGACTCCAAAAGACTGAGGTCCTTCACTAAAATGAGCAACTCCTTTGTAAAACCCATGAGATGAGAGTGGTATTACAAGTTGGTGTTGTTCATAACGACACAAAAGCAATTTCAATAGGAAAAAACAGGCATAACAGGAAAAATGTTTTTATGGCAAGTACCTTGCAGTGGCTGTGAAGGGGCTGACCCTTTAATCCCTAGAGCCTACATCAACATGACCCTTTGATGAATCACAAAACCCAGTCTTGCCAGCAGTCTCCATCTAAAGCTGAACTAAAGCTGAAGGTCTAGAGGTGGGTAACAATGATTTCATAGAACACAGACTGAGCCATAAAACTCCTGGTTTTTCTGCAAAAGATTCCTTGCAGAAGTTTGGAAGAATCTGCTTATGAAAAGGAAGCTTCATTTCAAGTGCAACAAAGCTAAAGGGACTGTAGAACTAGGAAAGTTGAATTTTTCCATAATAATGTTTGACTGTCATCTTGAAGTTCATTTTAAAAAAAACACTAAAAAAGTAACTCATAAGAAAGAGAAAATATTTCATATGATTAGGTTGATTTGACAACGAGCACATTACTTAAGAAGCCTATCCATTTCAAGCCCTAACTAGGCACAAAACTTGACTTTGGCTCACTTTCTTAGAAAAACCCATATTTTGAAGGATGAGAGTACTTTGTTTTGATGACCTTTGCTCTGATCTTGCAAAAAGGCTTTGACTAACAAATCACCCTGGAATGACAGGAAGCTCAATTTCCTGGGAGAACCAAGGGAGTATTTTGAAGAACTGATGAATGTGGGAGAAGGGGATGGGCATCAGAGATATAGATAGATAGATAGAAATGAAGGTTTACTGTCTTGAGGTTGTTAGAAGTGATTTGTGACTGAATTTTTATCAGAGGTGTTGTCTAAAGTATTCAGACTGAGATTCATTCTTTTCTTGAATGAGTTCTTTTATTGCTGGAAATGAAGGTTTAAAAACACCAAGGAATCTTTAGCATGATGAAATGTACTAGCAGAAAAGATATACAGAAATACCAGGTAATGAGATCTGAGAAGTTCTAAGATATTGTATTTTAGGAATTTTTGACTTGTTTGTTAAGTACAAGTCCATCCGTATATCTCTCAAAGGAGTGATCCAATGGCAATCAAAAAATTGTCAGTCAGTACTAAGAGGATAGAGAAACAATACAGAAACTCTTGTAGAAGACAGTAATATGCTTGTACTTCCCCCCCAAATAAACATTTAATCAAACTAGGGAATACAGCTAGAAGCTGAATCACCAAGTGGCAGAAAGCAAGAAAGCTGTAGTTGTGATTATGGCAATCTGGCTTATCTCTCCATAGTCAAGGGTAATTCGGGCAAAGAGGTTATTTCTCTCCATCATATTTTTGTAGCTTAAATTTGTAGAATTTAGGATTATAACAAGGAGAGTAAGCTAAACTTCCGTGAATCAAACAAAATTAGGTAGATCTGCCAACAGATGATTACACCCAACAGTAGTGGCCAAGAATTAAAAGAAAAAAAAAAAAAATCCTAAACATGGCTCCCAGGGTGAAAAAACAATAGATGCACTATAGTGCAATAAGGAGGAAAAAGAATGAATTAAAGTCACAACACAATATAAACAAACCTGGTCAGCATGTTTCTTTCCATAAACAAATGACAAACCTGGAATGCATGTGTTCTTTCCATTAACAGAAAAAATTGGAAAGAAAAAACATCCTGTAACTGGCCCCAAGGTTGAAAAAACAATAGATGCACTAAACTGTGCAACAGGGAGGAAAAAAGTATATCAGAGTCCCAAACATGGATTGCATAGGTTCTTTATATAAATAAGCAAAAAGCAGAGGGAACAGCCAATTTTCCTAATACAAAAGACAGTTTAAGGAGAGGTGTCACAAAAGGTATAGAGATAGAAGGGTTGTATAATGAAGAACACAAGCCAAAGGCTGTTTTTGATATATTTTGATGGGAGCAGGGGATAAAAGCTTGCTGTTTTCATTTAGGTACATTACAGTTTTGGAGACGGAAAACTTATTTGTTCACATATTCATGCAAGATGATCCTGTCCTCAGGGGCAGATGATGGCTTTACTTACAAATTTTTCTGGGATATTGCTTTAATAGTCAAAGAGAGCAGGGCTTTTTTATTTTCCTTGCTAAATGGCCAAATCCCATTAGGAGAGAAATTCATGTATAAAAAGTATATATAGAAGGGTAACATACTGCCAAAATTGCTTTTTCTTTTATGATTATGGTTAAATATGATACCACTGCCAGGTTGAATATGATTACAGTATGTTTAACTTGCAGTCAGCCAAAATTGGCTATGGTGAATTGTTACTTGTTCCTCTTGAAAGTTTTCCTGCTGGTGAAGGTGCCTTGACCTATATATTAATCACTAACTGTATCTTTGGCTCATATAAAACAAGCTTTGTCTCTGATAAATTAAAAGGAAGAACCTATAGTGATGCAGAGGGTAAGATGATCACACTGTAAAAAGTTCGATAATATGGTATTCCATATATGAATATCTGAGTGAAGATTTTCGAGAATTAGCTCAGCTATTCCTCTGCTGGTTGGTAGGAGTGACATGATGTGCAAGATACCCCATCCTCCTTTTACCCTCACTATACGCATTTTCTGTTTGTACCATTTCTGGATTCATAGCTCCTTTATCATTTTTAGAAAGCCCAGCTGCAAACAAGTGAGATTTTAAGGAAAAACACCTTTAGATGTGACCGTCCACAAATTTTTAGGGAGAATATTATGATAGAGTCAATCTTTTGATTTATGTGATCAGGCATATTCATGTTAGCTTATGTAGTAGGTAAGGGGATCTTGTGGTGCAAACACTACGTACCTTATAAAGGTGATGATCTCACCATCATTTCCCAGGAAGAAGTTAAATTATTGATAAGGTATTTACAGTAATTACCAAAATTTCATATATTATATGGAATAGTCGTCTCTTCTTGGAAGGACTCATGAATGTAGGAGGTTGCCTTTGCCTGTCCCAATTCATGATTAGGTAACACTCCTTTGCAGCTGGGTTGACTCAGGTGCCCTGCATGATCAGCTCAGGAGCATTGATGAAATCAGTGACTCTTAAGAACAGGAGTTGGATCCTTTATCAGTTTTATTATACATAAATGGATATGATCATGACGGAAGCAGCATTAAGCGGTAACAGAGTGATGCAGGTGCTGGGCATCTGATGTTAGCCTGCTGGGAAACAGAGGTAAGTGAAGGGATGAGGAGGGTGAAGTGTTGTCAGGGCCCCGGGAGATATCTTGGGCCATGGTGCTACTTTTGATTCTGAGCTTCTTAATTTTTCTCTCCCTTAAACCCCTCAATTCCAAATATTATCTTCCCATTAAGATATTCCAGTCAGCCACCCTTGTTTCAACATTCTAAATGGCAATTGAACTTTGTCAGATTTCTTATATACTGCCAAGGTCTATAAATTGAGTCAAAACACTTAACTGAATACATCTTTCCCTTGAATTTACAGGAAGTTTTGATATGGTAAAGCCATACTCCATACTCAGGCATTTTATGAGAAATTTTCAGTAAATAATTCAAGCTACTGAAATACAGCAGTTTTGGAAAACTTGGACTTACTTTTTTAAGGTTACAGTGATCATTTTAAGTGGAATTCAACAAATGTGAACCAGAATTTTTGTCAAAGTCCTTTTTTCTCATATTTTATCACTTTGGTTTTGGTGCATTACACACGAGAGCTAGTTAACAGCTGTGAATGAATGAAGCAAAATCTCTGTCTTTTCCTGGTACTACCTCACAAATAAGGGAAACAGAAAGTATGAAAAATAAAATCCAAATCAGAGAAAACCAATTAAGTGAAACTGACCTACAGAAGGCAGAATTCTATTATCAGTGTAATAGTCTCTATCACTAATAGATAATACAGCCATTCTGTATTCTAATGGATTTTCAGATAAATGAAGAATTTTGTATAAAATCCAAACAGAAATTGTGGTCTGGTCTAACAGAGATCTGATTTTACCATAAATCTTGCTATGGAAATACAGGTGAAAAGATAGGTTTTTATATATAGTTTTAAGTAATTTTATATGTAACATCTTTCATATGCAACATTTGAATGATCTGTTATTCAGTTTTCATACATTATTAGGTTTTGCTGCAACTGAATGCATGGAAAACGTTTAGGTGACCCCAGGCCCTAGTACTTTTGCACCTTATGCACCCTTTTCTTGTGGGCCCAAAGTGTTGTACATGGTTCATCACTCCTCACAACCTAAGAAGGAACATTATAATTGATTTACAAAGATTCTAACTCTTGAAATTGTAAATCAACAGTTGACAAGCCAAGGCAGATGTGACTATACCACCATATGGGAAAAACGCTGAGGTATGACTCTTTTGAAGCAATAACATCGTTTAAATATACAGGGTTTTCATATGTTAGTTTGACATTTGTGAAGGATATTCCTTATTAAATAACAGAAATGAATATCATCATACATCTGATATGAATGAAAAAAATGGAAAAGTCTCGTCAGTACTAGGACAGATTGTCAGCAGACTTTGATTTTTACTGCTCAGAAGTTTATTTGTAGACTCCAAATAGCCAATTCCCTGTTAAATATGGTTGCAAGTCACCAGGCAGTAAAGAATAACAAAGAAAAGTTACTGAATTCACAGAAAGAACACAATTACAGTAGACAGCCTGACAACCTATCATTTTATCCTCAATCATATCGTACCTGATCATGAATCTAGTGGCATTAAAGTATTGTCATTATTGTCTAATGCAAGGGTTTTCAAATGGTGCTCCATGGAAACCTAAGTTTCTGTGGAAGCCTGATGGGGATAGCAATTTTTTCATTTAAACATAAAGGTTCAGTGACTTAAAAAAGTTTGAAAACCCATGGTCTATAATATTTCAGATGTATCACTTAATATTAATGATACAAAGATGGATTTTGCTCTGTGGAAAATGTCAGTTTGTCTTCACTAAAGGGTTTATAGCTGCTGGTTTACTTGAGCTTATCTCATCGCTTGTTAATAGGAGAGAGGGTGGTTATATATATATATATATATATATATATATATATATATATATATATATATATATACAAATAAGTTTTTCTCTCCACTGATTTAGATTTATGAGAAACTGCTCATTGATCACAGTAGATCCAAGTTACTGACAAGGTTTGAAATGTAAAATATCAAAATATTAGAAATGCATGTTATTATGTCTCACGGATAGTTATAAACACATTAGTATTTCATTTAACAATTTCTGACTAGTTAGGGATATTAAATACCCTACCATCTTTGTAGAACACTCAGCAGGTAATATTTTATATTTTTGCAGAAATAACATTACTGTACTGTATATCAAATATATATATATATATACTGTACTCATATTAACTAGTATTTCTGTTATGGTGATTGGACATAGATGTTGATGATTCTCATGGTATATAAGATGAACATGTGCAAGGGAGTATACAAATTCTTGTCTTTATATATATATATATATATATATATATATATATATATATTATTTATTTATTCGTTTATTATATTTTGTTAATAATTACCTCGAGACATATTTCTATGAAAGATTTCAGATTTTACACAGGACCTTTCTAAAGCTTCCTGCAGCACAAGATTGTGTTACTTCCAGTAACAAGGAATTGTAGACTCCTTTGGGGTGAGAAGTTCTTTGACAAGACTATACTTCCAATGATACAGCCTTGCTAAAGGTAGCTTTTCACTCTTGGTGTAACCTTGAGAAGGTGGAGTCCAAGAAAACCTACACACACACACACACACACATATATATATATATATATATATATCATCCATCCTGAATGAATATGTACATGTGTATGTATGTATATGTCTGTGTATGTATATGTATGTTTATGTTGAAATGTACAGTATGTATATGTGCGTGTGTGGCTGTTTATGTATATACATGTGTATGTGGGTGGGATGGTCCATTCTTTCGTTTGTTTCCTTGCGCTACCTCGCTAACATGGGAGACAGCAACAAAGTATAATAAATATACATGAATAGAGAGAGAGAGAGAGAGAGAGAGAGAGAGAGAGAGAGAGAGAGAGAGAGAGAGAGAGAGAGTGTGAATAGAGTGAATTGGAACGATGTGGTATACTGGGGTCGATGTGCTGTCAATGGATTGAACCAGGGCATGTGAAGCGTCTGGGGTAAACCATGGAAAGTTATGTGGGGCCTGGATGTGGAAAGGGAGCTGTGGTTTCGGTGCATTACAAATGACAGCTAGAGACTGAGTGTGAACGAATGTGGCCTTTGTTGTCTTTTCCTGGCGTTACCTCGCATGCATGCGGGGGGGAGAGGTGTGTCATTTCATGTGTGGCAGGGTGTCGGCAGGAATGGATGAATGCAGCATGTATGAATATGTACATGTGTGTATATGTATGTATATGTTGAAATGTATAGGTATGTATATGTGCGCGTGTGGGCGTGTATGTATATACATGTGTATATGGGTGGGTTGAGCCATTCTTTTGTCTGTTTCCTTGCGCTATCTCACTAACGTGGAAGACAGTGTCAAAGTATAATAAAAAATAATGAAAATATATATATTATTTATTATATTTAATCACTGTTCCCAGCTTCAGTGAGTTCACCAGGAAACAGACAAAGAATGGCCCAACCACTCATATACACACATATATATACCTAAATGCCCATACACGGACATATACATACATATACATATCAACATATACATACGCGGACATATACATATATACACATGTACATATTCATACTTGCTTGCCTTCATCCATTCCTGGTACTACCCCATCCTACAGGAAACAGCATCCCTACCCCTTGCTTCTGCAAGGTAATGCCAGGAGAACAGACAAAAAAAGGCCACATTTGTCGTGTGTAATGCACCAAAACCACAGTTCCCTATCCACATCCAGGCCCCACAGACTTTTCCAAGGTTTACCCCCGATGTCTCACATGCCCTGGTTTAGTCCACTGACAGCACATTGACCCCAGTATACAATATCATTTCAATTCACTCTAATCCTTGGACATCTCTCACCCTCCTGTATGTTCAGCTTCGATCACTCAACATCTTTTTCACTCCAACCTTCCACCTCCAGTTTGGTCTCCCACTTCTCCCTTTTCCCTCCACCTCTGGCATATACATTCTCTTTGTCAATCTTTCCTCACTCATTCTCTCCATATGTCCAAACCATTTCAACACACCCTCTTCTGCTCTCTCAACCAATTCTTTTTATTTCCACACATCTCTCTTACCCTTTCATTACTTACTTGATCAAACCATCTCACACCATATACTGTCCTCAAACATTTCATTTCCAACACATCCAACCTCCTTACAACCCTATCTATAGCCCATGCCTTGCAACCATATAATATTGTTGGAACTACTATTCCTTCACTCACCCATTTTTGCTCTCTGAGACAAAGTTCTCTCCTTCCACACATTCTTCATCGCTCCCAGAACCTTCACCCCCTCCCTCACCCTGTAACTCACTTCTGACTCCATAGTTCCACTCACTGCTAAGTCCACTTCCAGACATCGAAAACACTTCGCTTCCTCCAATGATTCTCCATTCAAACTTACATCCCAATTAACTTGCCCCTTAACCCAACTGAACCTAATAGCCTTACTCTTATTCACACTTACCCTAAACTTTCTCCTTTCACACACTTTTCCAAACTCAGTTGCCAGCTTTTGTAGTTTCTCCCTCTAATCAGCCACCAGAACTATTTCATCGGTGAACAACAACTAACTCACTTCCTAGGCCCTCTCATCCCCCACAGGCTGCATACTCACCCCTCTCCAACACTCTTGCATTTACCTCCCTAACCATCCCATCCATAAACAAATTAAACAACCATGGGGACATCACATGCCCCTGCAGCAGACCGACCTTCATATATTCATATTTCATAATTTCATTGCCATTTTCCACATTAGTGAGGTGGTGCTAGGAACAGATGAAGAAAGGCCTGCGTTCATTCTCTAGCTGTTATATGGAGTGCACCGAAACACAGGCCCCACAGATCTTCCCATGGTTTACCACAGCCACTTCACATGCCCTGGTACAGTCCACTGAGAGCAAGTTACTCTCTATATACCACATCCCTCACATTTTCTCTATCCTGTGCCCACCATTGAAGTGCGCCTGAGCAGGCCTGTGGCAATAATATTAATGCAAATCACTTTACCTACCTAATACAGTGTTGGTGTATGCCAGTGAAGATGGTACCCTTTAGCATGCAGTGGCAACTACGTGGCATGCCAACATACCACATGAGCCTACCTCAGTAGCAGTTTTGCTGTTGTAGGAAGTGAGAATGCCTAGTTGTGCTCCCCACTTACACCTTGGATATTCACTGTTTTGCCCTTTTCGTACCTCTACCTTACAAGTGACAAAATAGCTTCCATAGCTACACATTACAAGGGAAATTATACTTCACTACCTCACTAAAGCAGGAAATGGCAAGCAAAGTATGAAAGAAATAAATAAAAGAAATAAGAAATTGTATATATATAATGATATATATATATATTCCCGTCGCCACCCCGCCACACATGAAATGACAACCCCCTTCCCCTGCACACGTGTGAGGTAGCGCTAGGAAAAGGCAACAAAGGCCACATTCGTTTACACTCAATCTCTACCTGTCATGTATAATGAACCGAAACCACAGCTCCCTCTCCACATCCAGGCCCCATAAAACTTTTCATGGTTTACCCCAGACGCTTCACATGCCCTGGTTCAATCCACTGACAGCACGTCGACCCCGGTATACCACATTGTTCCAATTCACTCCATTGCTTGCATGCCTTTCACCTTCCTGGATGTTCAGGCTCCGATCACTCAGAATCTTTTTCACCCCATCCTTCCACCTTCAATTTGGTCTCCCACTTCTTGTTCCCTCCATCTCTGATACATATATCCTCTTTGTCAATCTTTCCTCACTCATTCTCTCGATGTGACCAATCCATATAATAATTTTCTACTGAACATAAAACACTCTTTATATTGCATTCCTAAGAATCTGTCAATATGCTTGCTCTGATTTTAGTGGTTGTTACAAGTGAATAGTATGCTTTTGCTGATAAACTTTAATACATATGAAAGCAGCCACCTAGAAATGCAGCAAGGAACTCTGACAGTGTAAGCAAAATTTACTATTGCTGCTGGAAGAGTAATGCCTCTAGTAGATGCCCAAAATTTGGATAACCTGGCTTTTGATGGATTATCAGCATCTTTCTGTTGTAGGTGTAAATACTTTTAAGTTTTTCTTGCATTTCATTTTATTATTATGATTTCTAAACTCTCCTTTTTCATGAGTAATTGGTTATGGATGACAGAATTTGAAGTTTTCCTTCTAAATTATGGCTTATAACTTTCATAATGATTAAACTCATGAATGCTGACTCTTTTGCTACCTGATGAAATGTTTAAAATGTATTTATTCGTAGATTTTGGTAGTAATGGAGCTTTAACAAAGATTAAAAAAAAGTAAAACTTTACAATATTTCAGTGATATGCACTATTGCACATTATTGTTCAAAAATTGATACATTAGATTGTGAAAAATTATGACAATGGCTGACAAATGATAGGGAACTATGAATAAAAAGGTGAGATGTGTTGTTTAACTATTTGATTTTATTAAAAGAATAAGGAAACACGTACCACAAACAAAAAAAGTTGAAGTAGAAAGAATAGTATGAGATTTTCATTACATTTTACAGAGATACAATGCCCTGTTTAGATAATTGATTTTGTTAAAATCATTGCTCTGTCTTTTGCTGATACATTTTTAAGTAAACCATTGTAGGAAGCATAGATTTTTGAGAGGTGAAATTAATGCTGAAATTTCAGTGATATCAATGTGCTTTGCATCTTTTCCATGTAAATCTAGCTGTATGCACAGTATGATACTGGTAAAGTGTATTTCAGTTATTCAGATTAGTTAGCCTACATTCAGTATTTTTTTATTAGCTTGATGACATAGTTATCTGTATTTTTTTTTTTTTGATCTGAACAGAAAAAAGGTTGTGGAGGTGAAAGATACTATAAAGAATATATATGTCTGATCAGCCCAGCAAAGAGGATGGATTTCTGTTTCCAAATTGTATTTCCTGTCAGTATCTTTGCATGAAATTACGGAGACAAATATATGGGGATGAGAAACCAACATTCATTTCTAAATTATTGACTTCCAAAATTTTTTCTTGGTGACCAAAAGATTAAGTGTTTTGTTTATGTAATCTGATACATGAGAGGAATTTTTTAAAGACTCTTTCATAATTTGATGCCAAATTAGATATCAGAAAAAATATATAGGATGAAATACATTGTTAAGGTTCTAGGCTGTAAAGAGCATTTGCTAAGAAAGTGCTTCTATTCTGAGAGAGTTGAAAAGATGTCCAGACTTATCTTGTACTCTTCATGTCAGGTATGCTGGTTTTCCATTATGTCTCATTAAAATAAGCTACTGGGCTGGACCAAATATCTTTTTTTTTAACAACCTCATACAATTATCATCCTGTACATTTCTCTCTTCTTCAGACCTATTTTCTTTCCCTTTTTGATTATTCATCTTTTCATATCTTTCACATTATTTCTTCTATTTTTCCCTCTTTTGCCTTGATAAGTTATACAAGGTTTGGTCACTGGTAACTAAAGATTTTAGTGTGTGAGTTTGTCAATTCATGATGAGGGGAATAGAGGGACAGGCCATCAAAAGACATAGGCCTGTGCCATTAAAGCCTCTTTAATAACATAAATTCATGAGTTGTATGATACTTTAGTAAGCTAAGTACATTTGAATCACTTGCATATTTCACAAGCCTCAGCTTCAGGTTTACATACAGATATAGACACTGATATATCGGACATATGGATGTGTTTGTGTTTCCTATTCACTACTATCTATACCCTTCTGTAGGTACTTCCTGCCCTAGAAGTCCCTTATATCTTTAGGAAGCCAGTCTTTTCCAATGGATGGGACCACACGTCATCTAGTGTAGTGATAGTGGGTCTGCAGTTGCATGGGAAGAGTGCAAGACAAATGAGTAGAAAGTGTTTGGCATCTTTGTTATGGTGGTTGCATTGTGGTCATGAATGGTCTTGGGATAAAATGAAATGGTATTTGTTATGTTGTAGGGATGGGTGATGTCCAGAGTGTAGATGGAAAAACATGACTTTAGTTTGTCTAGGGAGTGTGGTTTCTGATCAGTGTATGTCTGGCAGAGTTGAAGATTGAGTTAGGAGGGTGGCTGTTTAGTGCATGTTCAAGTATTTTTGCATGTTTGTGGTTTGCTACTGTTATATTTTCTTGGGGGTCGGTGGATCTGTGAAAGAGGTTGCTGAAGTGTGAGGCAAGGATAAGCTTTTGATTTCTACTTGGGGGTTTATGATTAGTTGTAGTGTGATTTTGGCGAGAGGAGTCTATTGCTGATGCATAGAGTTCAGAAAGAACCCAAGAGTGTAACTCATATGCCATTATGGAGGAAGGAATGACCCTGTTGTGGTGCCAAATTTAAATGTCTGTACTGCAGGAAATATGTTTATTTTACCAGATTTTTTTGTTTTCTTTATTTTTCTGGATATTTATTTTAAGTTGAAAAATTTGATTTATTCTTAATTTACTGATAAACTTCTGTCCTGGGTTCTGCTCTAAATTTTTTGGTCTCAGTCCTTTAAGTGTAAGGAGAGAAACTCATCTAGCAAATAGTACAACTGCATTTAATACTTTTGTATTCTTATGTCCCAATATGTGTCCATTAAAAAACTTATGCTGGTGAACTCTGAATGTATTATGTATCCAAATCTTTTGAAATTCATGAGAAATCCAGTTAATGGTCTAAAGACACATTTCATTATTAATATGTATCCAAATCTTTTGAAATTCATGAGCAATCCAGTTGTTGGTCTAAGGACACATTTCATTATTTGAGGACACACCAACCAAAACCATGCATAATTATCTGGCCGACAAATGCATGTAAAAAATATATAAAGCCAAAAATACTGTCATAAAATATAATCACGAATAAGTATGTGTTTGCAGTAATACCATCCTAAAAGTTGCTGGAATAGTGAAGTTGGATTAGGTTTTATTATTTGGTGTATATGATATTATCAAGTAATTTCTTACAAATTCATGTAAAAAAAAATGTATGACCAAAATGTGTCACGAATCTATGATTACCGTAAAAATTTACATGTCAGCTGTAATAAGTATCTCAAAAATCTTACTATATTGGTGATGATGGTGTAAGATTTAGTATTTGGTGTATATTGTATCATAGAGAAATTATTTGTCAAAATATTCTTGTAAAAAAAGACGAATGTAAAACCAAAAACAGTCACAAATAATAATCATTGTGAATATGTATGTGTGGTTAGACGCTGGCTGTACATGCCTTGTTCACCTTGAGGTAATGGCAAGGGTCACTTCTTGGTATGCAAGTGTTAAGTACAGTAAATTAATAAGGATATGTTTGGCAAACAATTTATGGCACACATTACACCAAAACTAGAATGTTTCTCATGTCTGGTCACTATACCTAAAGAAGCATTGAGATATAATTAAGAGAATCTAGAGAAGGGCGACTAAGATGGTACCTGAATTAAGAGAGCTGAGAGCTACAAGTCTGCAAGTCTACAAGGGATGAAATAATTGTAGCTTTCAAGTTTCTACATCCACTGGACAACAATGGCAGTGAACAGTTCTTGTAAGAAAGGATGTGAAGGTAATGGACAGTTGAAATAAAGTACATAATGAAACTGTAAATGATGATAGTATACAAATGTTTAAAAAGCTACTTGATGGTAAAGAAAGCTCTAGAGATAGGGCCCTGTAAATTTAAACTCTCAGAGTATTGTACAAATAAGTAATTGCACACACACACACACACACACACACACACACACACACACACACACACACACACACATGAGTAAAAACAAGATGTATATGCATGATTGAGACAAGGCAACAAAAGTGTAAAATTCTCTCCATGTTAAACACAAATAGTAATCACATGAACATAGCACACATCATAACTACACACTTTTTGAATGTACAGTTACACTTGATATTTTAAAAACAGAGCACAGTGCTTATCATGAGATTAACAGCATTGATTTATTTCATGCCACACTTATTACCTCAAGGAATTATGTATTTATTTTTTTGTCACAAAGAGGAAGGATGCTTCCCTATCCAATAATGGTAAGTAAAAGAATCCTTCCAGAAATGAGGTCTTTTTTGTGTCTTAGTCTTAGTAGGTTGATGAGAAAACTATAGCATATATTGATGATTATATATACTTAATTACTTTTTGCCCCAGGAGTCCTTTCTAACCTTATAAGGTTCCTGTTACTGAACTCTGCCTTCTCAAGGTTACATTGCGAGTGAGTCACATTTGAGAGTACAGTCTCTTCAAAGAACTTCTCACTCTAAAGGAGTCTTCACGTCCCTGCTACGAGAAATAGCACAGCCTTAGGCTAAATGAGCTTGAAAAAGAAGTCTTGAGTAACACCATGGCTCTTTCATAGAGATTAGTCCTGGGGTAATTATCAATGAATACTATGTATATATATATATATATATATATATACATATATATATATATATATATATATATATATATATATATATATATATATATATATATATATATATATTATTACTATTATTATATAAATCACTGTTTCCCGTGTCAGCGAGGTAGTGCCAGAAAACAGACGAAGAATGCCCCATCCACTCATATACACATATATGTACGTAAACGCCCACATACGCACATATACATACATATACACACACATATGCAGACATTACATACATACATATGTACATATTCATATATATATATATATATATATATATATATATATATATATATATATATATATATATATATATATATATATGTATATTATCCCTGGGGATAGGGGATTAAGAATACTTCCCACGTATTCCCTGCATGTCGTAGAAGGCGACTAAAAGGGGAAAGAGCGGGGGGCTGGAAATCCTCCCCTCTCATTTTTTTTTTTAATTTTCCAAAAGAAGGAACAGAGGGGGCCATGTGAGGATATTCCAAAAAAGGCCCAGTCCTCTGTTCTTAACGCTACCTCGCTAATGCGGGAAATGGTAAATAGTTTAAAAGAAAGAAAAAGATATATATATATATATATATATATATATATATATATATATATATATATATATATATATATATAAGGAAGGTTATTCGGTTTTAGATCATTTATCATAAGTTCAGTATGAACCACTGCTATAAGTGATTCAAGGATAAAATATAAATGCAGGTCACAAACAACGTTTTTGTTTTACTGTATTTCACACATTTTATTTGCAGTAAACTGTTTATATTGTTCAGCCTTTCCTTGTGTGTCAGCCCTTCCTGCTTATGGATGACTGTATTTCCTCTTGATTTGATGTTTACAGTACAATGCCAATGGTGTGATGTCAAACTTATCTTTACATTATCTAGTCTTTCATTTGTTGTTTACTGTTTTGACATATAGCATATGTATTTTGTAATGATGAAGCTATAGCTCAAGATGCTGTTTGCACAGGTGTTGTTATTTATGGACTGTGCTGGTATCATCTAGCAAGGGTAGAATTGTAGCTAGAATTATATAGTGAAGCTTTAAAAGACTCCTATTAAACTTAGTAAAGTAATTCTGAGTAATCTAAACCAATGAAATATAACCTAGTCCACTGTCAAATGTAATTTAAGAAAGAAACAGAAAACATCTCACCAGAAATGGAGTTAAGTTAAACTTGTGCATGATGATGGCTAAGGGATACTAATACACATTACCAGTACCTTGTAGTTTTTAAAACATTAAACAGAATGTTGTAGTATCATCCTAATTTTAAGATGTGTTTAGTCTTATGTAGAATTAAAAAAAAAAAAAAATACATTTGTGTTGTAGCTAAACCAAAATGCAAAACTGTACAACAAATGTGTGTGTGGCACTGCTGTTACCTGTTTGTAGATCAACTGCAGAGAAATTTATAATAAACTACCTTGAGAAGTATTCAATATGGCAACTGGCTCATTCAGTACTAACAGGTTTGTAAGATGATATAACTGTAATAGTGTTTTCCTGATATATCTTATTATAATTGGATGTTGCTATCAAAATTTATATATGCTATGTAATAACTATATATTATACATGACAGCTAGAGAGTGGATGTGAGCAAATGATGCTGTGATTTGTCTGTTCCTGGTGATACCCCTCTATGGCAGGAAGTGGTGAACAATTATGGCAAAAATGTGTTTTATATATAAACAAATATATATATATATATATATATATATATATATATATATATACAAGAGACTAAAAAGTTCTACTTAGTTTCCTTACATATGCTAAGAACCTTGTGACAGTGAAAGTTTTATTTGGATATGAAGAGATGGAACTTTTTTTTTCCTATGTAACTGATCTGTAAAATTTTTATAATACCTGCAAATTCATTAGGTTGTTATCCACACTTTAGGAGCTAAAGATGATGATCTGTTTGTAAATCTGATTTACATGACATTTTATCACGGAAATAGTTACATACCAACTTCAAGCATTTACTTGGTGCTACGTTTCTGTGGTAATTATATACTTTCCTTGAGCCAACTAAATATTATGCTTATTGATTTTTTTTCTACAGAAAAGAAGTTATTGGAAACATAAGGTAAATATTGACAAATCTGTGAAGGGAGAAAAAAGAATGATATTAAATTTCATATGCAAAAGAGATTAAAACTAGTGCAAGTTAGTCAATAATGCTCATGTAATTTTCCTTACTTAGGAATCACAGTTCGATAGTAGTACAGTAGACATTTACACTACTTATAGAAGTACAGCAGACATTTACATTTCTTGAAGAGTTTTCATATTCATCTAGTTATTTAATCATAAGTGACTTCATTTCTAAATTCTTCATGGGTCATTATTTTTTATTTTTTTGCATCGCAGGCTGTTTTCTGTGAGGTGGGGTGGCGCCGGGAATGGATGAAGCCAAGCAAATATGAATATATACATGTGTATATATGTATATGTCTGTGTATGTGTATGTATATGTATGTATGTCTGTATATGTTATGTATATGTACATATATGTATATGTGTGTACATGAGTGGATGGGTCTTTCTTCATCTGTTTCCTGGCACTACCTCACTGAGGCAGGAAATGGTGATCAAATATAATAAAAAAAAAGTCATACTAAATTTCTGTTTGTTTTGCACATTCATTTCCAAGTGTAGCTCAAGTATTTTACTTTTCAAATTTCAAGACTAAAAATGGAACCCTAGATCCGCTGCTGCCTGATCTAACTATCCAACTATCAATACCTATGATCCCTGTTCCCAATGGAAACTCTCTTCATGAGGTTTGCCATAGCAAAGGTCTCCACTTATATTCCTCCCTCACATTCATCATTCCAAGCATTCTTCAACCATTTCTCTCCCTCCTGTATTCTTCCACTCTATTTCCCCATGTCACAGGTGGTCTTCCTCTTACACCTACCCCTTTAGTCATATTGTTATACACTCTCTTTGTAAACTTCTCGTCTCCTGCATTCTTTCCACATGCCTAAACCACCTCAAGGTATTGTGTTTCACCCACTCTGCCACTCTACAATTCATTTCCTTTGCCCTCCCTACCTTATCAAGTCTCCATTACACCCCCTTATTTCTTTCTTAATTTTATATTTTTATACCACATGCTCCTGTCAAATAGCTCATTTCCACAGCCTGGTTGTTAGATTTTATTTGGTAAGATTATCATAATCTATATTAGATTTGTTCTCTTCAAACACACCCTAGTCCATAAATCACTTCCCACTTTATGGGTTTCTCATAGGATCACAGGGTTGAGTAGAAGTAATGCAGTGACTGGATACGGATATCTTCTCTTACAAATATTATATTTCCAGCATCGTCAATTCCCGTGTGAAGCAAATCTTCAAAAAAGTTAATAATGTAGTGGCACAAGGAAAGTAAATAATCACCGTTTCTGTATATCTGATTTGTAAAGGTATCTGACCCTTTGTCATATCATGTGTAAGTGAATGTTTATCCATAATATACTCCATAATGAAATGTCTAGTTGTGTGTATGGCTTAGATAATATTTTATACCAACTTATCCAAGCTGTCTCAAATATGTATTGTATCTTAATTATGTGACTTGAAGGTATTTTGAGTGAATAAAAGAGAATTTGTATGTTAAATTTTTCTAATTTTCCATTCCCTGCTTTATTATGAGTTAATTTTTCTATGTAACCCACTGGTATACATAAATTTCAAAGCTACTTGTCTGATTTTGATTTATTTTCTATGTACCACTCATAATTTCTCAAAAAAATCTTTTACTTGTTCCTATTTATTCTATTTATGTTTCTGATGATCTCTGGCATCGCATGATGTAATTTCTGTGCATCAGCTAACTTACGGATACTTTCCTCCCCACCAAAAGAAAAATAAGCATTGGATAAATTAAAGTAAAATAAGCATTTCAGAGAAGGTTGTAATATGATTCTGGGGATCAATTTAGTACTTCTCTAGCTAACTGAATACAACCTCCTTCCTCACACAACCTATTACTTAAATTCTAAACATATTCATGGCTCATGCTAAGCTTGTTAGAAAATAATGTAACTGCAATTGCAACAGCTTACACGTAAACCTACAGAGGTCATAGCATAAGCAGACAAATGGATAATGAACTTTGCTTCAGGAAATGTAGTGACAAACAAGTTATGAATAAGACTTTATAATGACTAAAATTTTCATACACCTTACTGGTATACTGATCTATATTAGCACATTACTATGAATCTTATACGTCATTACACGTTAAAGTAATTTAATTTGTTTTTCGTTTTTCAAAAACCAGACAGAATAATTGGATCTATTTAACTCTTTTTTTTTTTTTTTTTAATTTTCCAAAAGAAGGAACAGAGAAGGGGGCCAGGTGAGGATATTCCCTCAGTGACCCAATTCTCTGTTCTTAACGCTACCTCGCTAACGCGGGAAATGGCGAATATTTTTAAAAAAAAAAAAAAAAAAAAAAGCGCTACCTCGCAAACGCGGGAGACAGCGACAAAGTATAAAAAAAAAAAAAAAAAAATTTAACTCCGACCAAATATATATATATATATATATATATATATATATATATATATATATATATATATATATATAAAAGCCTGACTTTCTTACTACAATTTGCATTCTGAGATTTTCAATTTAGTACTTTGACCATGATTCATACAAGGTCCAGTTCAAAGCATTATACTCTTTCGACACGTTTTTGGGTGCAGCTGGGGTTTGTGTGTGTGACACCAGTAACTTAATTAAGTTCCCTGTTACTACCTCATATTTTATATAATCCAGAACCTCTCATTTGCACCAACTGCAGTCTAACCTTACCATGACCACCCTCACATACTGTAACCAGGCCTCTGATACCATCGTATATTTTTGCTTGTCCTTTGGTATCATTTTAATTTCCCCTACTTACTAGTGTCATATGCAACACACCTTCCCACAACCTTTTCCATTTACCGAGTCTCATTTCATGCAGTGCTGCTCCTCCAGCGCACCTCCATGCGATCCACCGTAGGTATTCCCATGCATGCAAATTAGTCACGATTCCACAGAGACGACGAATTGCATTACTGCTTTTGTTTGATCAGTCGTGAGCAAAATACCCAGTTTCTTCTCTCGACTTGATAGGGCAGAAGTATATATGTCTTCACTGGTACTAAAGATGTTTTCTTAGTTGCTAAAAAAAAGTCAGAAGCATTTTCAAGGTGTATACATTGTGTGTAATATGTGGCCCAGAATACGATAGTATTATTTCTTGTTACATTAAATCAATGCTATTCTCCAGATGACATAACTCAAGCATACTCCGTGTGGCACTAGACGAGTTCGGTAATGACTACAGTTATCTGCGAGTCCTAAATTAGACTCACATATAAATATAAATATTAATTATATTGGAGTACATGGAAAAGACATGTAAGAGTGGAGCTGATGGCTTTCTGATAAGAGATAGTAACAGTATCCCAATCTTCTTATCATAGGCTACAGAAAGAGGCCTCAGTGGTTGAGTAGCCTGGAACTAATCATTTTCCTTTAATTCTTCTCTTCTTTTAGACAACGAAGTCTCGTGCCGCCGCTACCAACGAAAGACAAAAATACCCAATCAGAAAATTATTATTCCCTGGCAGTGTTATCGCAACACTTTGATGTGAAATGAAATGCCTTTTGCCGATATTCCCTTCCTAATGCTCCTTCGCTTTGTTGCTACGTTCGTTCTCAGAAATACTCTCCAGTAGTAGGACTGTAAAGCTGACAAATGTCTTCATTAATTGGCCATTTACATATTAGGCGTATACGTCGTCTTAGAATTATATTTTTATGACGATGACGGCCTTAATGACCCTCGCAATTGATAGGCTTGAAGCTCAAACAACCAGTTACCCATCTTACACAACAGAAAACACAACACATTTATTACAACACAAAATCGAACTTATTCCGGGTTATCATCGTTTAGACTAAATGGGCAGTCCACTTGCTTTCTACTTCCCCAGTATTCCAGTATTCTAATCCTTAATGTTCCTCCGTTCATCTTTTTTTCATGCCTTCCATTTTCTTTCTTTGAGACAAGTGTTCTTATGTGTGACGAACACCAATACCCAACACAACGCATTCACCTAAAGGAGTCCATTTCACTAGTTATATAAGGGCTGCCCTTTGTCAATAATTGTATCCCGAGAACACATATGCGACTTGTGGCAATGATGGCACACCTTAGGAAGGTTGTCATTGACAAGAACCTTGGCCAGGGATTAGTCTTGGCGAAGTTACACACACACACACACACACACACAGTAACATACGTTTCACTGACAATATGGTGCGAAATTGAATATATTAAGCGAAACCAGAGACTGACAGTAATTCCTATATTTCATGGTGTACTGCAGAAGTTTTGCATATGCAAAGCTAAACCCTAAGCCATAAATATTCTCTCAATCAGCCACTGAGGTTTTGGAGCCGATACCTACCCAGTGCGCCTAACACGACAGTTCCAACCACAGAAGTGGGAGGACCTCTTCACCTGGACTGGCAGGCATAAAACGATGCGAGCCATTTTTTGTTCAATGGTTTCATGAATGTGTCCATCATCATCTCTTATGACATAAGGAGACACAAAAGATATCAGGCAATTGACTCAGATCGGCCATAAAATATGGGAGGAACGATTTAACCTGAGGACAAAATGATGCAACGATGATAGCAGTAAGAATCAATTACAAAAATGAAACTGATATCCACACTGCATTGTGAATTACCTATCAAATCAACCAACAGACACATGTAAGCAATATATGATGAATAAAAAAAATCAGAGGACGATACATATACAAAATCTAAACTCCTAGGATGTAAAGTCAATTCAGAAAGGTTTAATCAAAAGCAGAACAGAAAAAAAATAATCAGAAATCAAAGACATATAATTACCTTTAGATTAAAAAGACTAGACAAGTACCCTAGGAGATCCTGGCCAATAAAATTCTCTCCAGCACCTACCTCCACCAGGAGACGAGAGCGCCCTTCAAATGAAGGCCACACAGACTTGCTTCCCCTCCCAATCTTCCTGAAGCACTCCAACTGACGCTTCCAATTACAAGTTGGCATGAGCCAGGTCGTGGGTACATCTGCCTGTGATATTCCTTTTACAGGACCAGGAGGTAATGAGCAATGTTGCTGCCGGGCAACAGCCTACGTTCTCGTACATCAACACCGGTATCTATCAATTTATCCATCTATCTACCTATCTATCTATCTATATAATGGAAATTACTTTGCGCCACTTTCTCTGCAGATTTACCAACAACAAAGAAAAACTCTCACCAACATCCCTGAAAAAAAGAAATGTTCACAATGAAGTTTGGAAGAGGAATTCTATTTTGCTGAGTAAAATTAGCTATGATTTGGTTAGGTTAACTAAGTTTGGGTTACACGCTAAGTTACGTTGGCTGATTTCAGTTTGCAAGTACCACGATCCAAGCTTAATCTAACCTAATCAGATTATTTCATATGAAAAATATTTCCTTTTCCAAACTTGATTTTCTTTTAATAAAGAAGTGCCGAAGCCTACAAAAATTTTTGTTTTACAGTACAATAATCAAGATTTAATACACTATATATATATATATATATATATTGGCTTTACACCCTCGGTGTATTGACAGTTTCCTAACAAACCTTGGCAGCCACTGGACAAACTTGGTAAGTTTTCTTAAAGCGGCCATAAGAGGAACTTGCTCAGGTTGTCAGGAGACTCTTCCAGGCTGTCACCCCCCCCCCTCCCCCGTACAACAAACAAGCTCAATACATTAGATAACTGGGTGTCTCAAGGCTTGAACCCTTGGGCACGCCATTATAACCAAGGGTAATGTCGTACTCAAGGGTCGTACCGTCGTGCTTCGAGACTACATCACCTCAGCTTTTCTATCTCCATTTCCTATTCTTTTCTTCCCCTTAAATTCTCATATCTTCCTTGATTCTCTCAACCTTTATCATACGTTTTTTTTCTAGTCCTTCACATTCATTCTTTATTATCTAGTTGCTGTTGCCTTGTGGTCATCTTATATTCCTCTTCACATGTACCCATTTCTATCTCTGCCACCAGTGTGTCAGTTCTCTCTCTCTCTCTCTCTCTCTCTCTCTCTCTCTCTCTCTCTCTCTCTCTCTCTCTCTCTCTCTCTCTATATATATATATATATATATATATATATATATATATATATATATATATATATATATATATGAAAACGAATACTTTTCCAGCTCAGATTAAAAGAAACCCCAAAGAAGATTCCACTGAGACCCTGAAAACTCATTTCCATGTGCGTCGTAAAATTACACAGAAGAGAATTTAGCTTAATTGAAAGGCGAGGCAAGGAATGAAAGGTGAGTCAGGTTAAGATAACTTAGAAATGAATCTAATCCACGGATGAACATGTATAGAACACTGATGAAATCCTAGAGACTGAAAGAAATATAAGGAAAGGTTGAAATTTAAGCCTTGAATATGTTCGTTCGAAATATCTTTATTTTTCGAACGCGAAAGAGGACATTCTTACTAGAAAACTAGGGTTCGAATGAATTCATATACTGCAAGTAACGATGTATCCTTAAAACAATACTTCTCATAAAGTGCTTTAAAGCCCATACATTTTTCACGCCCGAGGGAAAATTCCATTTAAAAACGTTTTTGATAACGATGCGGATCGAGATTTTGAAATAGTCACGTAACCGAAATACGCAAGTGTCACCTGGCAAGAATATCATCGTAACAATACCACTTACCTGAAAACTGACTCCTCCCTCAGTGCGGCGGGAAACATATTTTTTCTTTTCTCTCTTCTTTCCCGTCTTGCAGACAAGACGTGAAATCACAAGAGAGACTTGTGTGTTTCATATCTTTGTTGTGGAGGCCGCTGTGTTTTGATTACTTACGTAATAACATTTTCATAGACCACCAGACCCTATTTACGGTATACTTCATATAAGCAACATTAACTATATTAAAAAAAACAGCATTCAAAAAAGTAGAAAATAAGCCTTCTGTGATATTGCCCATAAAGCCTCTTTCCTAGATATATTCTTCGGGGATTCGCCCATATGTTGTATTCACTTTAATGTAGAATTTTATGATAATGAACCTGGGTGAGAAACTTTGATGATTCTGATTATCAACATGAACTATGAAACTCTTTCTTTCGTACATTAACATAAAAAAAGAGTTTGGAGAATAGTTTACGTTGCCTTAATATTTCTCAATACTGTGTTGCCTGGATACTTAGATATTTTTAGATACTGTGTTGCTCGGTTATATACGTAAAAAAAAAAAAAATAATAACCAGGTTTTAATAACTTTGATCGTGATTTTCATCACTTTCTCGTCAGAGTTAAGAGTTTCACCATTTGTATTCAGTGGCTTCTGGTTTATTCTGATGTTCACAAGAACGTTAAACACACTCACATGGGTCCACACACGCGCTGGTGCAGCATAGATATGGAGCGGCGGTCGTGCCACTTTGTTACACTTACTTACAATAAGAGAGAGAGAGAGAGAGAGAGAGAGAGAGAGAGAGAGAGAGAGAGAGAGAGAGAGAGAGAGAGAGAGAGGAGATAAAAACAGGGAGAAAACGAGAGGAGAGAGAAAACGAATGTTAAAAGGCAAACAGGGAGAAGGGACGGGAAGAAGATGGAGACGGAGTGTCAAGAAGAGTGTGGGAGTAACGGAGGACGCACGACCGTACAGCGGAAGGTAAACACGTGAGAGGAACCCTCCACAGGCAGTAAAGTGTGGCAGTAAACCGCTGCCACCACCACCACCCACTGCCACCAGCAACGGCAGCCAAGGATCGGCGGACGCAAGGAAGAGGTTCCTTGGAGCAGCCTGATCGCCATGAACCTCACGGACGAGGTGACATCTTACTGGTTGTATTAAGTGTGTGTGTGTGTGTGTGGGGGGGAGAGAGAGAGAGAGAGAGAGAGAGAGAGAGAGAGAGAGAGAGAGAGAGAGAGAGAGAGAGAGAGAGAGAGAGAGAGAGAGAGAGAGAAACTTGGCAAACCATGAGGGACGTTGTTTTGAGATCTTCCTGAACTGGGACAGTGTTCAGACAGCCGACGTCGTGCCAATATTCAATTGAAGGAAGGCGACAGCGAAGTAGGTGTCACTCTCGACAATGACGTGAATTATACACAAGAGAATATATCGGAGAAGCAGATGAAAAGGGTCTTGTCTGGCATAAGCTACTTAACAGGGACATTGATTAACAGGATTGAGGAATCTGATATCTTGTCTAACTGTTTTGCTGCATTTCACTGATAGAGTAAGCATCACCACAGAAAATGAAAAGCGTATAGATGTATATCCCTGAATTGCTGGACAGCCTCTGATACTGTCTTCCACAGAATACTTAAGTTGAAGCTAAGCGTCCAAGTGGAGGGTCAGAGCAGAGCTGCTAAATTTCTGGGAGGGAACAGAAAACACGTGTCAAGGAAGCCTTGTCAAGCTGGGTGAGGATGACAAGTGAGGTCCCCCAGGCTCAGTGCTGGGACCACTGTTATTTCTGACAACCCCAAAATACTTCCCACAAGAACGGAATCATACCCGAACATGTCTGTCGATGTTGGCAAAGTTGCGAGGGAAAAAAAAAAAAGAAGCTAAGTACTAATGTCTGGTGAATATTTCTATGAGAGACTTAAACGAGATGCAGCAGTGGTCAGATAAAGGACTGACATAAGGCAACCCCTGGAATGTATGACGTTAAGATAGATAGATAGATAGAAAACAGGACGTTGGGTTCCGCACTGAGGGAAGCCAGTTGGACGAGTCGGTCTGTAAACAACAACCAGGAGACAACACCACAGTATGCGAGGGAGGATCGTGAAGTTAGCCTTCAGCACTGTACACTGACAGTCAAACATCTTGGAAGATATACACAAGAAGTTCATTCGCCCTAACCTGGAATGCGCAACAGTCTGGTCTCCTGACTTGAAAAGCCACACCCAAGTGCTGGAAGGGATCCAAATGGAATACATCTAGAGTGATATAAGACCTGAGCGGATTGGGCCACACTGTGAGAAGGGAAGCCCTTCGATCTGGCCACAGTGGAAGGAAGATGAAAGAAGAGATGAGACGGGAAACTGGATGTGGATTCCTACGAGACCAAATCTACGTCAACAAGAAACAGTTTCTTGAACAGGAACGGAACAAGTTAGGCGATGGGGGATGTGAGTGTGGGAGGTTGCGATGCGTCATTTCGCTGACAACGAAGCACTTCGGCTGAGCCCGAGGTTCAAGTAGCAAAGGAAGACTTACAGATCTTTATCATGAAAATTCAAGGCTAAGAAGCTGCGCCCCACGAGTTTAAAGACTCCATTCTTATGTACACACAGGCAAGACCAAATTATTGAATGATCCTCAGCCGATATTCTCTCCAACTGCCTAACCCCAACCTCATTTTCTTCCTGTCTTCGAGAGTTATGGGGTAACTAAGCAAACTATATCTTAATCTACAACACGAGAGGTCTTGATCAGGCCATCAATTACTGCAGTCCTTCACCACGGAGAGAAGACTGAACACAAACTTTTATTTCTGGTGGAGGGAAAGAACCTCACTTAAACGCTGAGGGTGAAGACGAACGCCTCTAACTTTCTCCTCAGTTCACATTTACGTTCTCCACCCTCGTAAAACGCCAGGACAGGGAAGACTGTTTCGACCTGTGGTGAAAATACTGGCGAAATACCACCAGGAGTTAGGTGGGGGTAAACTTTAACCTCTCCTGTACGAGTTAAATCTGTGAAGGAAGACTGGTTCTACGATGAGACTGGATCTCTACGATAAAAAAAAATTTCTGCCACAAGACTGGATCCTCTGGAAGACTGGTTCTTCTGGTAGACTGGTTCTTCTGGTAGACTGGTTCTTCTGGTAGACTGGTTCCTCTGGTAGACTGGATCCTCTGGAAGACTGTTTCCTCTGGTAGACTGGATCCTCTGGAAGACTGTTTCCTCTGGTAGACTGGTTCCTCTGGAAGACTGGATCCTCTGGTAGACTGGATCCTCTGGAAGACTGGATCCTCTGGTAGATTGGATCCTCTGGTAGACTGGATCCTCTGGAAGACTGGATCCTCTGGAAGACTGGATCCTCTGGGAGGCTGGATCCTCTGGAAGACTGGATCCTCTGGAAGACTGGATCCTCTGGAAGACTGGATCCTCTGAAAGACTGTGTCTCCATTAAGAATGGTCCTCTAATCAGTCGGGTTCTCCTTGAAGACTGGATCTCCATCAAGATTGGTTCCCCAATCACGCTGGTTCTCCACTGAGATTGATTCGCCAGTCAGACTGGTTCACAGTAAGATTGGCTTCCCTGAAGGGATGGTCTTAGAGTGAGATCGGCTTTCCAGTAAGCTGGCTCTACAGTTATGTATCGACCCCAGAATCTTATTCAGCGTGGGAAGTGTGACGACATGTACTGAGATTCTGAAGTGAATATATTCTTTAAAAGAAAAAACGACTGACATTACGAGTAATACAAGTTCCTAAAAGGGGAAAAAAAAACGCAAATGTAGAGCGAAGAAAAGAAGACGGAAGAACTGCATCATGAGGTTGTGAGTGAACTGGGTTACTCATCAAAGAACAAAGGTTTCTGATTAAAAAGAAAAAAAAAATGAGAGCAGGAGCCATGACGGAAAAATCCGCGAGGAGCGGCTGGGTGACTGATCCATCAATGATTAAGAGAAATGAATTGGCCAGAGAACAGACCAGAGAACGATGCCAGAGAACAGACCAGAGAACGATGCCAGAGAACAGACCAGAGAACGATGCCAGAGAACAGACCAGAGAACGATGCCAGAGAACAGACCAGAGAACACATCAGAGAACAGACCAGAGAACGATGCCAGAGAACAGACCAGAGAACGATGCCAGAGAACAGACCAGAGAACGATGCCAGAGAACAGACCAGAGAACGATGCCAGAGAACAGACCAGAGAACGATGCCAGAGAACAGACCAGAGAACACATCAGAGAACAGACCAGAGAACGATGCCAGAGAACAGACCAGAGAACGATGCCAGAGAACAGACCAGAGAACGATGCCAGAGAACAGACCAGAGAACACATCAGAGAACAGACCAGAGAACGATGCCAGAGAACAGACCAGAGAACGATGCCAGAGAACAGATCAGAGAACTATGCCAGAGAACAGACCAGAGAACGATGCCAGAGAACACATCAGAGAACGATGCCAGAGAACAGAGTGAGGGGAGAAAGTCAGGAGAGGGGAAGCAATGCCCATGATGGTTCTGTAACATTTTACTATTTTTTTCTCTCTTAATTGTGACTGTGACAATCTGTAAAAAACCTTCTCTCTCTCTCTCTCTCTCTCTCTCTCTCTCTCTCTCTCTCTCTCTCTCTCTCTCTCTCTCTCTCTCTCTCTCTCTCTCCCCAGTAGATCCTGCCATGCTTTCTCACTATCTTCCCTCCAGTGCTTGACGCACGCACCACGCTGACAAGGAAGACCGCGTGGGCATCATGCATCAGCGTCTGTGGCGGTAAGCACGCATGCATGCAGGCAGGCAGGCGGTGGGTGATGGTGGTGCGAGAGGTCTACATGTCCAGACCGACATTTCCAACGAGTCGACATGACTCTGCTACACCAGGTGGGCCAACTGTAGGTCTGTGGAGACCTCAGGTCCTGGTAATTACTCCATCACCCACATCAAACATACCAGACCAATCAGGCCTCCTCCTGTCTGTAGTGGTTAGCATGTAAACGTGCTTCACTGTATCTTAATATCTTTTTTCTTCCCCGACCCCCTTCCTTCCTTTAGAGACAAGAATTCCATTTCTCTTATCTGAGGTTTATGTCGCAACCCAGGAGACGTCTGCGAAAATACGACGCCCGAGGGAAGGCTTGTGGCAACACAGCTGAAGCAACAACAACAACGACAACAATAAAAACAAGAACAAAAAAAGAACGTGCTAGGAAGATGTGTTGTGCCAATCCTCTCGCTCTGGCAATATTTAAACAAACAAGTTGATCGAGATACACGTATGAATATCTTCACCGGTGCCACACGCGCGGTCGCGTCTCCTCCTAATCCTCTGCAGTTTCCCCCGGGGTTATTTAACCGTCGTCATCCAGGGGGAGCGAGACTGTCTCTACACCCACGCCCACGGCTGAGGACGGGGCGGCGGTGGGCGGCTCCTGGTGAGTCACAAGTGAGGGAGGAGGAGGAGGAGGAGGAAGTGGAAGAGGAGGAGGACAAGGCCCTGTTGCCTCACCTCCGGGCTTCACTGGTCTAACTTCACCACCACCACAGCAGTTGTGGTGCGTCTCCTCCCACGGAGAACCCTTCTCCCTGACGCTCTACCAGAGAGAGAGAGAGAGAGAGAGAGAGAGAGAGAGAGAGAGAGAGAGAGAGAGAGAGAGAGAGAGAGAGAGAGATGAGAGTCTATAAAAGTCATCCAACCTCTCTACCTTTGGTCTAGTCACACACACACACCTCACTTCAGTTTTGGGACGTCCCATAGCAACCCTCCTCAATGAACGGGCTGGGGTAATCCAGCAAATGTACTGTCGCGCTTATCGCTAATGATCATAAAGGGCCGTCTTCTCTCTCTCTCTCTCTCTCTCTCTCTCTCTCTCTCTCTCTCTCTCTCTCTCTCTCTCTCTCTCTTCCCCCTCCTACCCAACCTCCACATTGGCCTGCGAGACCGCCATACCGGACACCGATACCTCCCCGGTATATGTCCTCTTACGTAATGAGGCAGAGAGAGAGAGAGAGAAAGACAGAAAGAAATATTTTCGTTTGTAGTTGAGGAAGATGAAGAAATCCCGCCCAAGGATGTTGATCCCGCCCACCATAACATTAGCCTCCATGAAAGCCAGGGTTGCCCTTTTGATGTGACTCAAACCCGCAAGTTCTCGGGGAAAAAATGACTTTCTTTTCCCGTCTGTGTCACTGTCTCTCTCTCTTATTTTTTTTTTTTTCAATATTCCTTTTAAGGTTTATTTTTAGTCAGTCTATCCCTTGCTGGAAAAGTCACCAACGGAAGGGGAATTCAGTTCATTTCAGAGTTATTTACATTAGGCAAGATGAAACACTGAATAATTTGGTGGTGTTCAACTGCAAACTTACAAGTTATGCTCGTAATGACTCGACGCTGAGATATTCAAGGATGATGAGTGAGGTAATGGTACGGAAAATCCACTTCCTGCTCAATGAGCGACGAAATATGGTGTTGCTATCCACTTACGGAAAATCCACTTCCTGCTCAATGAGCGACGAAATATGGTGTTGCTATCCACTTCCTGCTCAATGAGCGACGAAATATGGTGTTGCTATCCACTTACGGAAAATCCACTTCCTGCTCAATGAGCGACGAAATATGGTGTTGCTATCCACTTACGGAAATTCAACTTCCTGCTCAATGAGCGACGATATATTGTGTTGCTATCCACTATCATGTTCTCTCAAATATCTGAAATGAACATAACGTCCATGAGACATTGATCTGGGTGAAACCTAAATCACAAGGTACTTCGAAATCGCGACTCCATCCCTCACTTCTCTTTGATACCGTTGCTTCTGTGTTTGAAAACCATGAGTGCCTCTCCTATGGAAATATTAGTCAAGCTGGGGAGGCGTTCAGCCTGGTCAAATATACCGGGGTTCCCCACGTTTTTGTGGCGCTGTGTATGTGTAAACACCCTCGACTGTGAAACCTGGGCAAAAAGAGACTTGTTTGTAGGACGCGTCTCTCGATGTGTGTGTGTGTGTGTGTGTGTGTGTGTGTGTGTGTGTGTGTGTGTGTGTGTGTGTGTGTGTGTGTTCTCTGTCTGTGAAACAGAGTAAAGGAAAAAACAAACTTACATTCTCATCGCTGAAGATCCTCTTTGGACGAGATATCCTTCATGGCATCACCAAGTCTTTGATGTTTACCAAGAAGAATCAGATTCACAGATCAGCCACATCCAAGGTTTCCATTCCCTGCCCGGGAACACCTTTATGGCTCAAAATTCCTGTTCTCAAAATACCACTGCCAAAACTTGCAATCCATCGTAAACTACTGATGACAACGAATAAATTCGCAGATGTTTGAAGTTCGTGGGTCTTTCGAAATACGAATGGTTGATTCTGGTGTTCACGAACACTTCGAATGCATATGGCATGGGGTTAGGTAACAGTTGCTAAGACGAATACCCAGGAACACTCACTCACTCTGTGTATCTTAAATATTTACTGTATAAAATTACGGTGCAGCCATGTGCTATTAACTGGAGGAGGCGCCCTTACTATCAGAGGCGGTTACTGAGGTGGTCTAACTCAAGCGGATGATACCTGGAATGCGAGTGTGTCGTGCTGTGAACCGACTCGCTGGCTATCAGTATAGTACTGATCATCTCTGATGAACGAACAGATCTAACGCCACGATGATTCAAACTAAGAGTTCCGGCACCCGACGCGTGACTGGGAACTGTGTGTGCACAACTCTAGTCTTCCTTACTGTAATTGACTGGTCTTATCTTTCGAGGGATATAAACAGCTCTGACACATCAAGGTATGTGCTACGAGGAAACTGTAAGTTCTCTTAAGGTTAGGATGGATCTTGTATCTACATTTTCCATGTAAGTTTAGGAGATGTGGCTACAGGTCACCACCCTCCTAAAACTCGTCATATAATACACTCCGAATTCTTTCGAATTAATCCAGGCTGCTACTCATTCCCTTTCTCTCTAGCTCATAGCTCGCGTGGATCTCCCGTTTCCCTTACCACCTATCGCACATAGACCTATCACCATCCGTATGTAATCTCTCCCACTCTGGTTGAACGGACTGCCCCCGTCCAGCCCCTTCTCGTCCTCTGCAGCGTCAGGCCACTGTGTCTGGATCGTGGAGGCGCTGTAGAACAAGAGGGGAACCACTACGATGGCAAGGGTCATGTGGAGTGAGGCGGGCCGGAGACCGGCTCAGCTGGAGTGCTAATCAAGGATCGCACAGTTTCAGGTGGCGCAGAGAGGATGGTGCCAATTATCAGGTGGTCGTAATGGGATCATGTTATGTTGGCCAACTCTGTCAGATACACCAAGTGGAATAGAGGATCCGAAACATACTCAAGTATACAATACTACATGAAGAAATAACAACATACCTTGATGTCTTCACCTTTATGAGCATCGCCTTTTTTTTTTATGTTTTGATACCACGTTTGTGCCAAAGAGGAAAAGACAGTCTTAGAAATCATGACGATTTCTTTGATATATCGATAGCCATATATGGGATGGCAGCACCTGTGGTATCAGAATGATCTTGAACACCTGAAGATGTTCAAGAAGATTAAAATCAGTGGTTATGACATGACGTTGACGGCCTTAACGACGGTCTTAAATGACCCCTGGCAGTTGATACGCATAGAGACAAAGAAATCACACGTAATGTGAAAATCATTCTAACTACGCTTTAGAATCCTCGATGCACCAGAGGTAGTTTCTCTCTGCATGTATACACAGGAACGGATTTGCAACTCAGTTTAAGATGTAAGAGTAATGTTCATTAAGTTCGTCTCGAAGATCTATAGACTTTGCCTGATCTATTCTCAAGTCGACTATTTTCCCAGGTTCCTGAAAGGAATTCGCTTCTATCGTAACGGATTTTGTGTAGCTCTTTTTTTAATTATAGATTTACGATGATCTTTAATTACTGAATAATGTAGTACTAAACGTGGTAAAGGCACGAGGAATATTGGAAATAATCTAGAGTTATCAGAGGCATCGGAAACTCTTTGTAATCATGAGGAGTAGAGAGAATCCTTATTACTTATAGAGGAATACTGAGAACTGAAGATCGTGGGGGTAATAACTGGGAACTTTCTAAAGTCCAGAGGAATAATGAAGAACATTTAAAGTGTTTGACTTCCACGCAAGTGCTCAGGAGGACGACAACGACGATGATGATGATGATGATGATGATGACGATGATGACGATGATGATGACGATGATGATGGTGATGGCACCATACTAAGATATCAGATATCAAGAGTGAACCTCCATAAGGCAAAGTGCGAAGCCATCATCATCATCACCTTCGTCTGAAAGGTTCAGGTTCTGAGAAGAGACAATAATTACCCTCCTTCTTCTCTTCCTTGTCTCTGACGCTTCCTTCCCTCCACCGAGGGAGGGCACAACATCGAGACGACCCTCACCTGCAAGCTGGAGATAATGAACCCACGGAGTCTCACAGGTGATCAAACGAAGCGTCATTATGAAATGGGTCTCTCTCTCGCTCTCTTTTTTTGGGGGGCTCTCGCTATTCCCGCCTTCATCGTCCAATTTCCCGCACGAGATGAGAGACAACGCCGCCCGCGGATTTTCTAGGGTGATCGCGCTGCCACTTGGCGCTGATCGACCTTCGTCAAGGAGGAGAGGGAGGAGGTGGAGCAGGAGCAGCAGCAAACTGGTGGTGGTGGTGCTGCCGTGGTGCAGTGGAGCAGGGCAGCAGTACTCTGGCATAAGCGGACCTAGGACTGATTCCGCGTCGGTGCCACATTAATGAACATGAGCGATCGATTTGTCTCGGAGCTTTAGAGTCTGAGATGAACTGCTGGTTAACATGGGGGGCCCCCAGTACCATGAGCAGTGTTCGTGTTCCCGATCCGTCTGTATGGATGAGATCGACGTCAGCAGATGATCCTATACCTCAGCTTAGAGGACACAAAGGACATCAAGGATCTGTGTGTCTTGTGAGAGGTCTGCCTGGCCTGTGAGAGGTTTCCCTGGCCTGTGAGAGGTCTGCCTGGCCTGTGAGAGGTTTCTCTGTCTTGTGAGAGATCTCCCTGGTCTGTGAGAGGTTTCCCTGGCCAGTGAGAGGTTTCCCTGGCCTGTGAGAGATCTCCCTAACCTGTAAGAGGTCTCTTTGGCCTGATAGGAGGTCTTCCTGACCTGTGAAAAGTTTTCCTGGTCTGATAGAGGTCTTCCTGGCCAGCGAGAGGTTTCCCTGGTCTGTGCGAGGATATTCCTGGCCTGTGAAAAGTCTCCCTGGCGTGTGAGAGGTCTGCCTGGCCTCTCCACGTCCCCTCAGCCACACTTCCCACCAGCCACCACACAAGGGAACTCTTTATCAAATCTATTCTGTCTCGACGGTTCCGTCCACCGCCACTCGACGACGAGGCTTTTGAGAGGTCTCTTAAATCTCTTTTGTCCACTGGAAGACGCGTCATCCTGGGCCAAAACAATTTTTTTTTTTCTTAAGGCGGCCGCCACTTCAAGTCTCGCCGACCGCCCTGCAGTCCACAATAACTCCATGTGAGGAGTCCATCCGTCCATAACCTGCGTGTCCTGCACAACGGCGAGGCGTTGGTGCAGCTCACGTCCGGAGCTCCTGCCTGGTCCTGGTGTATTTCCACGTTCCCTCCTGACCTTGGTGTGGTCGCCAGCAGCCCTCCACGTTGCCATGTGGGTTTAAAATAAACGCTATTTGAATTCTTGTGGAATTTAATATCTCCTGGTTCCCCAGCGCCCAAGGATGGGTAAAGCCATTTAACACCACACGCTGTTTGAAATAAATAGCCTTGACATTCTTTTTTGCTTTCATGAGACTTTACTTCCGCGAACTGAGTTCTGGATCTTGAAACTTTTACATTAGATTTCATCTGAAACTCGTGTTGCTGTGTCGTCAAATATTCTAACATTGTAGGAATTTCTTAATTATATATATATATATATATATATATATATATATATATATATATATATATATATATATATATATATATATATATATATATATATTATTTCCTGGTGGTCTGACAATACAGTAAAGTGTATAAGTCAGGAAAGCTCACCGTGTGATCAGGTCTGTCTGACATTTGTGTTGAAACGGGTGTTCGTAGGTGATGCTCAAGCCAACACAACAGAGTGGCGTGCGACAATGTACACACATGAGCATATTATTCATCCACTGTCGCTGTCTGGTTGGTACTGTATTAAAATCTATCGCTATGTTCCCTCTGTCTGTCTCGTCAGTTCGATTTCTCTAAGTGGCACCAAACGGTTGGATTAACTTGGAACTGGAAATCATATTAATAATCCTTACGTTTTTGTTTTTGTTTTTCAAGAACTGGAGTATAACGAACTGTAAATCATACTGAATGTAGGATTTTATTCCCCCGTAACACGCGAGTGCTTCAAGAACGGAAATTCTCGAAGAAGGAGTAAACAGGAGTAAGGGTACGTAACAGGGAATGGTAGCTATCACAAAAGAGTTTACGAAGTCGCTTTGCGTCGCTCACTCAAGAGTCTCGAACTTTGGTGTGAGCCCCTGGGGTTGACCCGAGGACATACCTACACCCACACCCGCCTGGACATCCTCATGGGCCACATATGTGGTGTGAGAATATGTGGAGTCTTAGAATGATCCTCAACGCTTGAAGAAAGTATTTCAAGATTTTTCCGTCGGTGGATGTGTCGCTCGTGCTGACGGCCGGCCATGATGAGAGGATGGTAATAGGCCAAACATATTACCCAAACTTATGATACATAGAGTGCATTGTTTACACACAAACACATATGTATACACATATGTATTCACAAACCACGCATCTACCATCGATATGCCTCTCAGGCTTGTATCCATTTAGAAAGTGAATATAAGGATGAAGAAATAAGACGAAGTACAAATCGCAGTTCTCCGACCGGCGCTTAGAGACGAGCTAGGCTAGGCTGGGCGATACGCTCTCTCTCTCTCTCTCTCTCGCCATCACTGGCAGAAATAAGATTACCTTTAATGGATTTTTCGGATGATGACCTTTAGTGAAAGGATATGTTGTTAAATCATAATTCTTTTTCCTTTTTTCCTCACCACATTCTCCTAAAAGCTTTTGCACTCAAATGACGGGAGGAATCTTCTTTCAAAAGCGATTTGAAAGAAATTGTATTCACAGGTTCGCTTGGGATATATTATATTTATATAAAACTTGTTCGCTGTCTTCACCGTAGGCAAGACTGCGCCAGGAATTAAAGAAAATAGTCTTTCTCGCATATATATATATATATATATATATATATATATATATATATATATATATATATATATATATATATATATATATATAGGGGATTAAGAATACTTCCCACGTATTCCCTGCGTGTCGTAGAAGGCGACTAAAAGGGGAGGGAGCGGGGGGCTGGAAATCCTCCCCTCTCGTTTTTTTTTTTTTTTTTTTTTTTTATTTTCCAAAAGAAGGAACAGAGGGGGCCAGGTGAGGATATTCCGAAAAAGGCCCAGTCCTCTGTTCTTAACGCTACCTCGCTAATGCGGGAAATGGCGAATAGTTTGAAAAAAAAAAAAAAAAAAAAAAATATATATATATATATATATATATATATATATATATATATATATATATATATATATATATATATATATATATGCTGACTTGGTAAAATCATTGCTCTTGAGTTCAAGCTTTTAAAAAGGAGCCATTCTGAAGCAGAATCTTTTCCATATCATTTAGCCTACTCTCTGAGCTAAACCTCTAACCTGACGAGCTTCAGGACAGAGGAACACTAGCTTAATCCTTACACCCTTTTTTTTTTTTTTTTTCGAGAAATTAAGGGTCTCCAAAAATTCAGTCCACTTCTCTTCTTATCATGTGTTTAAAAAAAAAAATGGCATCGATTGAAATTATGGAAATTTGTCGCATGACTTCCTTCATATTTTGTTGTTTACAAGTGTCCTTCATGACGATCTTGTAAGGGAAGATCGGATCCTTCATCAGGAAACTCTGATATTCCATGATTAACAAGACCTGATCAGAATTGTGCCATCACGGACCCAAGTGACATTTCCATAACCCAGCGAGGCGACTGAATTCTCCCAAGCGGGTCGGTTGGAAGTCCCTGAAGCGATGAGTCGGTTGGATGGCCATGAAGCGGGTTATTGGAAACCTTTTAAGCAGGGTAGTTGGAAGCCCTCTACATTAGGTCTATTGGAAGCCTGTGTAACGGGTCGTCTGCTGGAAGGCTCTGAAGTGGATCTATTACAAACCTCTGAAGGAGGTCAATTACGCAGAGGCCTCTGAAATGAGTCTGCTGGAAGCCTCTGAATGCTGTCTTTTCGAGGAAGCTTGTTACGTCCACTTGAAGCTTAACTCTTGACAGAAGTCCTTGGAAACAGCTGGACCTTTGGCCATCCTGGGTAAGCAGAATTGTACCAGTGGAGTTATAAACATGTACCTTCACGGCAGATAATGAATTTCATTACTACATGAAAAAAGAATGTAAGAAAAAAAAACTAATTACAATATATTTTCCCACTTCAGCCACACAGCTAAGGGGTAATTAGTTCCTTTTATCCCAGTCTATCATGTCAGAAAGTTTAGATTCCTTTCCATTAACTCTCAAATACTTTCTTCCAAAAGTTTTAATGACTTAATGAGTAAAGTTGGATGGTTCTCTCGGGCTTCTACACTCGGCATATAATGAAACTCTAACGACATCTAACACCAAACGTAAACTCGATTGTCACTGGAAGTGGGAATAAGAAAACCACTTCACCATTAATACCAGCCACACTGGACGGTTCGCAGCGTCTCTTAGAGACTCGTTTTCGTTGTATGAGATTGACCTTGTGCCTGGGGGGAAGAGGACATAAGTACCTCGAGGTTTTCTGCTGGTTATAACGTAATCCGCTTACCGTTGCTCCATCTGATGTCTCAGCGGTCCATCCGTTGTCTCAGGAGTCCATCTGTTGTCGCAACAGTCCATCCGTGGTTTCAACAGTCTCACTGACTGTTGAATTTTAAGAAAAAAGAAAACGTGTTTCCTTATCTTGGCAAAAACTGAATTACAAGATTTCACTTCGTCAGGCAATTTGGTCCACAAAGAGAGGCATTAAGGTTCATATCCTCGTCTTCACATTTCCATCTTTGGGTCCAAACTCCCACTCCACCCCAGGTCCCTCCCTCCTGCGGGTGATCGTCTGGGGTTCGCCCACTTGTTATCACCCCCCCCCCCCCCCCCAATCCTCACACCCCCGGCCTCTGCTGTTGCCTGCCGCTGGTCGGCAGATGTCCCATCTGTCCCGCACACCTGCTGCACATGTGATGCTCAGCTGCTTCTACAGGTGTATGGCGGACATCTGTCTTCTTTGCAGGTACTCGACAGCTATCCACTCATCAACTCCCCACTCATCAACTCCCCGACTCACAACTCCCCACTCATCAACTCCCCGACTCATCAACTCCCCACTTATCAACTCCCCACTTATCAACTCCCCGACTCATCAACTCCCCATGGACAGTAGTGGTCACCCAAGATTTTCCTCCAGGACATCCCCCCCCCTCCCTCTCCCCGAGTCATGTACCATCCGTACCGTCCCTCCTCATCACGTACCTGCAGTACCTTCCTTCCCAGTTACGTCCCTGCCGTACCGTCGCTGCTACCTGGACATCATCATACTGAAGCCCAGGTACACAATGGACAACACACAAAGAAAGCGGGAGATCAGCGCTATCTATTATCCCTCCCTCACTCCTAGTCCATCTCCTCAGAGTAATGCCATGCAAATGATATTACCACTGGCTAATATGCTATGTTGGAAAACTGAGTTTAATTACGCGACTCATTAACTCAGAAATGATCACGTGGGACGAGACGACCAAACAGAGCCGTCCGTCCAGCGCTCACGCCCTCACAGCAAGGGAGAGAGAGAGAGAGAGAGAGAGAGAGAGAGAGAGAGAGAATCACTTTTAGGAAAATAGGATACATACCTTTTTTTTTTTGCTTTTATGACTACCGACTGGCTTGATCAAGAACATCTCCAGCAGTCTACACTATAAAGATCTTCTTCGACAACAACAACAACAGAAAAAAAAAACAACCATCCACCTAGACAACTTCTTAACTCTCCTGATGGATGAATAGACAAAAAAAAAAAAAAAAAACAACGTGTTTTTCCAATGTCGCTTTGGCCCCGGCCGCCACGGATGACGAGGTAGCGAGCAGAGCGCACCCATCATGACGGAGGCTGGGAAAGATACGCTCACACACACACACACACACACACACACACACACACACACACACACACACACACACACACACACAAAACTACACTCCCGAGACACATGAGTTACGCTTTCTCGTCTCCGATCTGGACGCCACCCATACCCTACAACATTGCACGCCTATCTGATGACACATTCCCGTCCACGATGCAACGAACACAATGAAGTCTTGCTGCTCATCTGCTCGACTCTCTCTCTCTCTCTCTCCCTCCCCACAGCAGACACTCACGACATCACCAAACATGACGGACCTGTGCTTCCCTCCTGGTGGACGTGGCCGACATCCTGAGAGCTGCAGGAGCACTGTGGATGAACAGAGAGGACTTCTGAGGCGGCAGTCAGGCCACGTGACCTCACTCCACCAGGCTGCCACAATTGTAGACGCGGGTGCTGTGTCTGAGCTTATCATGGGGGTTCCTTAATCAATCCACTAATGACCCAATTTTGACAAACAACATTCGGGGCAACGGACGGAATCAAGTGTAATTGGACTGTTAACAAGATAGGAGAGGGAGGTATGGACCAACACCCACGGAGACGTGATTTCCTTAATTAATATCGACTACATTGCTGATGACATTGTCGATGGCCATACAACGTCACACAAACATACCACAATTGCTCAAATGACAATATGTTATTCTCTGATACAAAACGTTGAATAACAGAATTAGAACGATACTTAAGATAGCTTACAAAGGTAAATAGAAGACAAGAGACATCGTCAAAACAACAGAAATTTCACCTTCAAAAAGGTTTTTATTAGTTTTAGAACTTTCTCTATTTTTTTGAGTTATTATAACGAATTAAGTTAATGTTAGTCAAAACCTATGCCACCGTGAATTGAAGCACGTGTTCCTGGTTCCGATTTCCTCATGTATTTGATCTACAAATATATTCATGTGTGTTGCAAGAAGAATCTTACAAACTCGCAGGAGACTCATGAGTTTCAGTACACGAATTCCAGTCTGACCACCTCCTTCACGCGTTTAAAATATATGCGAGGCCGTACACGCTCTCACCACACTCATGGCTCTTCCGTCTGATCGTACAAACAAACAGCCTTTAGCTATTTTGATTCAAATTCTGCGTAAAAATAACTTTTCCAATTAAAAAAAGCAAAAAAATCATATTTTTTTTCTTTTCGCCTAGAGCCATTTTTCCTCCGGATAAAAACTTCATAAACCAAACGGGAATTATGACCAGGAATGTATGGAAGAGCGAAGATAATAATACTATACAGTTTCCTTGCAATACATGGCAGGTTATGTAAACCCCCGTGGAACTCCTGCAGGCTAGCAGTGTCTCGGACAAAGTGACACACTAATGCCTCCGTATCAATATATATATATATATATATATATATATATATATATATATATATATATATATATATATATATATATATATATATATATATATGGACGTCATTGTGTGGTTCAATAGTTTTCTGTTGTTTCGTTTCAACGCCTCAACACATGTCTCCTCCCCTCTAACTCTCTCGTGTCTCCTTCTTTCTCTGCCATCTTGATGCGAAACATACACACTTTCGAGTTCACAAATGCACACAAAAGCACACATAAAAATGTTTATGATTGCAGGTACGCACACTTGCCCACTCACATATACACACTCCATCCATGTACGCCAAACCATACAGATACACAGAATAAACTTGGTAGTGTACACACACACACACACACACACACACACACACACACACACACACACACACACACACACAAAAGAAAAACAAAAGTAATCGCATCAGAAACAAAGAAAATAACAACAGGAACATCTTCCTGCCTCTGTTTATGATGTAAAGAACTATTCACAAGACTTTCCCAAAAGAATTTGCATACCATAAAAGGAAATTTGCATACAGTAATACCTCAGAAAAACAACTGTACTCTCGAGAGCGGTCAACACACAAAAGGTTTAAAAGGCAATTCCCTCATGTGACCAGAACATCCAACTTGGAAAAATTATGCGACCTTTGATCTCTCTCTCTCTCTCTCGCTTTTTTTTAAAATTGCGTGATACCGCAAGAACTTTTCTTTGTTAGTCAATTTCAGTAAAAAGATATTTAAGAAATGCTACAAAAGGCTGTTCGTGCTAATGAATAAATACACATACAACGGTTAATATCTCTCGCACAACCTATTTTCTGAAAATTATAAATTATAATTATAAAAAAGGTGTTGTCCAGCGAATTGAGGATCAAAAAGTCTTGGATCAAACACGACAGATATAAAGAAAGGGAGTCGACCAAAGAACGGCCAATGTTGATAAGGTTAATCTGGACGACGAATCTTAACGCATACACCGACCTAAAGGACATGGGGCCATAGACACAGTGAGAATGTACGATGTGCTGTTCAATTACCTTCAACCATCTGACGCTGATTTTTATCATCCGGCTGGTGGATATGTGGCTTGACTTTGACCAGCCTTAATGACCCAGGCAGTTGATAAGTCTAAAAGCCAAGCCAACCACGTAATTCAGCGGTCATAAAAGGAAAAGGTTATCTTGCCGTGAAACACAGACGTATCCTAATAATGTATCGTTGTCTCGTACACATGAATGACGGTTCCGGACGAGGCGCCTTGCTGGAAAAGGTCATCAAAATAGGTCAAGTCAGGGTAGGTAAATAAGATCTTAACCGGAGCAAATAGAAAGAAACATTCGTTACCATTACATTACAGAGAGACGAGATATCTTCAACAGGAGCCGTGGCAACTCTTCACGCGGGCTGGACCAATCACAGCGGCGTCTCCCAGTGACGTCATGTGCCTCGCTGGGGCTAGAGCGGGTCTTCGTATTGACGTCATACTAACCGACCCAAGAATTTTACGGGGAATTAACAGAACTTTATTAATGTTTAAACATCTCTGGAATATAAGCGAGGAGGAAGGGAGGCCATTACGTATGAAGGAGATATAGTGAATTGGTAAGGATTAAAAATTCGCCAACGTAAGAAATGAAATTTGGAAGTCTTGCGAGCAAGAAGGTGCTCGCTTGGCGGTAAAAAGTGACTCATGGCAATGAAGACACTGTGTTTGTTTTACTGCTGAGGGCAGACAGGAGACTGTACTTCTCGAGGTGTTACATCCTATTTCGTGTGGTGCTTTAAGGAAAAATAGTGGCAGTTTTGCTATTCATAACTATATCAACACACACACACACACACACACGGGCCTTCGTGGTGTAGTGGTTAGCGTTACCTACCATGAAACACGCGGAGACTCGTCTGGGATCGGCCCAAATGGGTTCGAATCCTGGGCGCGGCAGTCGGCGCACACCCAAACCCAATGTTCCTCTTTCACCTCAGGGTTGGTCGATCTAATGAGTACCTGGTTTAGTAGGCCGGGGACCTTGTGAATATATTCACGGTATATATGCAATGCCATGGTATATGTGTATACAAGGTTAAGAGACGGAGGGAAACACGAGTATCATCCTCTTCCCGCAATACCTAACTAGAAATCACAAACAGCAATCACACACACATATAAACTTATGTCTGTCTATGTAAATATACGCATATGTATACATACAGACATAACTTTTCTTTCTCTTTTTTTGTCCACTTTGGCCTGACACCGTCAGGAACAGACGACTTAGCCCTACAGCTAAAATCTTCGTTTGGTTCACACTGTTGCTGTTTTACTGGACAGAAAAGGAACAAAAAGGGGTGTGTGGGGGCGGAGGGGTAAAGATTTCCAATCTTCGTAGGGGTTCAGCCAGGGTTTAACGCTGCATGCATCATACACAATGACCGCATCACCCTGCTATTGTGTATGCCTCAGCCTAACGACCCGTGAGCACCGCGACTGAAACATTATAAAGAGGACACACAAAAAAACCCCGCGTCTTTTAAATTAGAAATGTGGAAAAATCGTCTTAACTTCGGCGTGAATACGAGGCATTCAGCATGGCTTTATGTAGCGAGAGAGATGGCCTAATGTTATCTCCCGGCGAGAAAAGGAGGCTAAACTTTCGCCCGTTTAAGAGATGAGAGTAAAATGGTCTTTGTTGTGGGGGGTTAGATAGGGCCGGCCCGTCGGTTATCTTGTGACTTGACGCACTGAGACGACGATGTTCCTCGGTGTGTGTCGTGCAGAGTGCAGATGTATCGCGCCATCAAACCTGCACGTCCAGGAGCAGCTTTAGTGTGTCATCACCATGGGCGAGGTAGCGCCACCCGACCCTAACCCGACATCGTTCTTTTTTCAGACTTGTTCACCGATTCCCGCGTTAGCGAGGTAACGCCAGGAACAAACAAACAAAAAAAGGGTACACATCCATTCTCTGTCTGTTACGTGTAATGCACCGAAACCACAGCTCCCTTTCCACAACCAAGCCCCACAGACTTCACAAAAGCCATGGTTTACCCCGGACGCTTCATATGCCCCTGGTATACGTGGTCGTGTGGACGCACCTTGGGAAAGACGACCTTTCTGCGTGGTGCTGGTCACATCAGCTTACAAGAAAGGAAGAGTCAGTTTATCAGCAACACTTAGGGCGTTCCCTTGTGACTCACGTCTGGTGGCTCGAGGGTGGGTCTTCCCATACACGCACTGAGAATCTTCTTGTCTCCATGATACTCTCTCTCATATCTGGACATCGAAGTCAACCCCACACTGATATAAACACACTGTTCTGGATATACCCTGAATATCTAGAGGAAGTGTAGGTTTTGTACGCCCTAGTAGGAAGAGTCCTTAAGTCTTGGGGGTGGCTCTTTGTCCACATCTTTATTAACCACAGCGGCATCAAAACACTTCTCGTCAGTTCTCCTGGTGCCACCCCTCTTCAACCAACCCACTTCATTATAAGCCTTGATGTTGCTGCTGCTGCTCCTCACCCACTCTCTCTCTCTCTCTCTCTCTCTCTCTCTCTCTCTCTCTCTCCACCTGCTAGATATATAGCCCAGCTCTCAATTCGACAGAAACCATGAACGACTTTCACTCAATATTCTGAAGCCATTTTTTTTTTTTTCATTTCATGTTTTTGGGAGGAATTGCGCGTTTAATGTGGCAGAAGGATTTGCGATTTCATGGTGACCGTCGTTTCCTGGGAGGCTGATATCGGAACCTCGTCTTCCAGTGTGATGTACGCGACGTCGGGCAGACTTTGAGACGACAGAGAGCTGCTCCACTAAGGGGTGTTCCATAGCCTTGTCTTCCGCAGTCGGCCATGTAAGACGTAATGTCCCCTACTCCACCTACACCCTCACTCAGTCTGGATACCCTCCACTCCACCTGCTCTTCTTTAGGCTGCTCTTCCTCCACGTCTCGTATCCCTCTCTCAACATTATTAGCTCATCTCCAAACTGTCTCAGACCAATTTCTCACCCTTCTCCCCTTACCATCCCTCCTAGACCCATACATTCGTTACTTTATTCTCTCTTTCTCTCTCTGTCTCTCTCCTCCCATCACCTGGAACCAGTCAGGTGCAGCCAATCACCTGGAACCAGTCAGGTGCAGCCAATCGGATAATCCAGGGTGCTGGCTTCGATCATTAGGAAACATATTTTCCCCACACACAATCGGGGTAGCTTATATCGGCTCGCCTGCCCATCAAACATTTTCTTTCTCCCCAAGAATTACTAGAACATAGGAAGCGCGTCCCTAGGTACATGTTTCCTGAAAAAAAATACACACTCACACACATACACACACACACACACACACACACACACACGCGCGCAAACATTTGCACAGACACTTTCTCGTTCTCTCTCTCTCTCTCTCTCTCTCTCTCTCTCTCTCTCTCTCTCTCTCTCTCTCTCTCTCTGGTGTAGTGAGGATGACGGCTGGACAGCTCCGCTGGTCCTCTACTCTCAGTAATCATTTCTGAATCAATAAGTAGCGTAATGAGATTCAATTTTTTCATACAACCTTAACCAAGAGTAGTATCATTCGCACATCATCTAAGGTACGACAAGAAAAAGAAAAAAAAAACACCAGCATTCGGTACTGATCTCCCGTTCTCTATGTGCGGCAGTTCCATAGTGACGAGCGACGGTACGACTGGCAGGTAATTCGAGGTGACGGTACAATAGCAGGACAAGTGTACGGCGGAGGAACCCCGCGACGACCGATCACCCGCAGGAGGGACGGACCTTGGGTAGAGGAGGAGGAGGAGGAGGAGGAGGAGGAGGAGAAGGGGGAGTTTCTGGACCCGAGGATGGAGATGTGAAGACGAGGATATGAACCTTAATACCTCTCTTTGTGGACCAAATTGCCTGACGAAGTGAAATCTTGTAATGCAGTTTTTTTTTTGTGAAGAAAACAATTTTTAATTCAACGGTTAGTGAGACTGTTGAAACAACGCAGGGACTGTTCAAACAACAGATGGACTGTCGAAACAACGGTCTGCGGATTATGTTATAACTTCCACACCTCGATGTATGTCCTTACCCCAGCCATAAAGTTGATGTTATACTGTGTATATATATATATATATATATATATATATATATATATATATATATATATACATATATGCTTGTTCATGCTGTGTGAACTTTTCGAATCTTTTTAATGATATCCAAATACGAACGAACGACAGAAATTCATTCATTTATCATATAGTATTGATAATAGTCATAATCTTCTATGATATATATATATTTTTTTTTTTTTTTTTCATACGATTCGCCATTTCCCGCGTTTGCGAGGTAGCGTTAAGAACAGAGGACTGGGCCTTAGACGGAAAATCCTCACCTGGCCCCCTTCTCTGTTCCCTCTTTTGGAAAATTAAAAAAAAAAAAATATATATATATATATATATATTTCTATCTACATGGTCATAATTCCGCTGGTAGACATCAGCTTCCCCAGGATGGCCAGTGGTCGTATTGTGAGTACACTCAAAACAAAGGTTCCATTGTTGACAATGACTTTCGTGAGAGTTTACCTTCAGGTGCACACGTCATGCCTCCTCCAACAGACCAGATCAAAAGGTTTCCAAAGGACGACTTCAGAGTCTTCTTAACACACCCACCTCAAAGGCTTCCAACGAATTTGCTTAAAGGGGTTCCCAATGGCCCACTTCAGAGTCTTGGAACAAACCCATTTCAGAAGCTTCTAAAGGGTCCGCTTCAGAGACTTCCAGTCGTCTGACTGACTTTGATGAGAGTTTTAGGCCGTGTGTGAGGAATATTGCCTCGCGCGAACAGCTTACGGGTGAGGAAGTTTTTATCTTCGTCTTGAAGCCCTTCCAAGTTTCTTATCCATAATGATATCAAACGTTGCACGTAATATCAATCATCTTGGTAAATGATGGATCACACTTAGCAGGAGGAACCTGTGCATCTGTGTGATGGTAACTGTGGACGCTGGCGACACACTCTCTTATTGTGGTGCGTGTGTGTGTGTGTGTGTGTGTGTGTGTGTGTGTGTGTGTGTGTGTGTGTGTGTGTGTGTGTGTAATTCCGAGCTAAGAAATATCCAGTACAATTTAACTTATCGTAGACACAGACTTAGAATTATCTATCATCAAAATCTCCAGAACTTTAGCAACAATTACGTAATGTCCAAAGAGGTTATAACATCATACAAATATCATCAGCTAATCTTCTGCTCCTCTACTTGTGTTGGATTATAGTGACATAAACACATCCTCGTAATGTTCTAAGCTGGCGAGATGTGATTGTTCGCCTGCTGGCTGCCTGTGTAATGCTGCTGCGTAGGAATATGTACCAAACGTCCCGTGGTTCATTTACATATGATTTCTCAAGATGGTAACCACTTTCTCTCTCCTCTCCCGTTATAGAGCCATGAAGAACCACCGGGAGTGGACACTGATGATGTTATCTTCAGATAATAACACACGTGTAACTCCCAAACGTCGAATGTCAGTTGAGTCATGACCTTCTGAGATGGCGACCACCATCCACCTCCAGTAACCTTACCGACCCATGAGACACATGGCAGACTTTCCCTCAAGATCATTTCATTTTCCACAGTTTATAAAGTTCCTTTTTGTCAGGACGATGAGAATAATCGTGTTTGGAGGCGACGGACGGTGTGTTCGTGCACGGGGTCAACCATGTTGAACATGTCAGTGAGAGTAATATGTCGCGTACGACCCTTGAAGATGATAAGATTCTTTCCGGACCTTAATTGCTCGCTCGGTTCTCACTAGCAATCACGTCCCAAGCCTTGGTAAGATGCCTTCGATCTCTTCTGGAGGCTGGGTTATGGAAATGTCACTTGGGTCCGTGATGGCACAATTCTGATCAGGTCTTGTTAATCATGGAATATCAGAGTTTCCTGATGAAGGATTCGATCTTCCCTCACAAGATCGTCATGAAGGACACTTGTAAACAACAAAATATGAAGGAAAACATTCGTCGAATTTCATTCATCTGAAACGGTATCGTTGTTTTCTCTTTTTTTTCTCTCTCTAATCTTTAAATATTCATTTTGAAAAAACTCCCTCAACTTCCTGGAGAAGGTGCGCCAGGGTCGAGGCAATATTCCCACCTCCCGGAGCTCCCTAGTCTGCAAGTTCGGCCGAGGAAGTTGGCTGATCATGTGGAACTGATTCAACTTTCTGCAGTGGCTCCGGGAAGCGTGAACTCGAGAGCCATATTAATAGGTTTCCAATTTTAGAACTTTCCTAATAACACTAGACCATGAATCATTATATATACATATATATATATATATATATATATATATATATATATATATATATATATATATATATATATATATAGATATGTGTGTGTGTGTGTGTGTGTGTGTGTGTGTGTGTGTGTGTGGGTAGTGGGGATGTGGACATCCAAACACAGTGGCTGGCGCGAGATGATGGTGTACCCCAGTGGGCTCTGATGTTGACATCCAGCTCCATCAATAAACACATTAATTATTCTCTGAATATGTTGGTAACGAGAGGAACCTCGATGCCTGTTAACGCACAGTCCTGCACAACAATATATATATATATATATATATACTCTTGTACGTGTATGTATTCTCAAGGAACTGAACCATCTGACACTGTACATCAGACTCACGTAAACTCTTAACTGCTCTCCAAATCACCCCGAAAGACATGATCTATACAATGTCTTACCCTCGTTACTGAAAGATACTCGTCTCCATGTGAGTGATCAATGGCCCTACCGACCACTCAATAGCCCAAGCTGGATCCTGATGGTTCGTGCGTACAACGGCAGGGCGGCTGCGTTTTCTTTTTCTTTCCGTCTTATTAAGCAGGGGAAAATCAGGCGCACCGGCTGGGGTCTGAGCAGGAAGCTCATTAGACTGGATCAGCAAGGGGGACCTCGGTCAGGTGTTTGGCTGAGGGGAGGAGGAGGAGGAGGAGGACTGTGTGCAGTTCAGAGAGAGAGAGAGAGAGAGAGAGAGAGAGAGAGAGAGAGAGAGAGAGAGAGAGAGAGACTCGTATATTCTTCATTCAGACTGGAGGACTGAACTCAAACTGTGCTCAGATCATATCATACGTGACCACAAAATCTACTACTACTACTACAAACAACAACAATAATAATAATAATAATAATAATAATAATAATAATAATAATAATAGTAATACTGATAATGATAATGATATTATAATAATAATAATGGTAATGGCAATAATAATAATAATAAAATAATGATGATAATAACAATAAAACAACCCGGTCAGAAAGTTATTTTCTATCAACAATGATAATACAAATTTTTCCCTGATGAAAGCCATCAATACTTCCCGGAAAGAACTACAGAAAATAAAAAAACAAATAATAATAATAACATCATTTGGTGTGTAATTCCCTCTTACGTTGCTTCTCTGAAATGAGAACCTTTACATTCAGGCACCGCATTAGTGACTAAATGTTTACCATTGTCACCATTACAGGATATACATAACTACCGAACCAGCTCTAACGTCTTTTTCTTCTTTTCTTTATTCCCCCCCGGCCGTTGCTGAAGGCAAACACGCGGACGAAACTCGGAAAAAATTTAACGAGAAAAAAAAAAGGGGGAAAAAAATTGTAAATCGTTGTTGTCCCCACCTGAGTCGGGGCGTCCCAGTTGTTAACTGGATCGACGATCCCTCGGCTTTGATAATTAACGCGCCTCTGCTTCCCCTGATTCCGGGGATAATTGAATTTATCTGGAGTCATATTACCCGTTAGATCTAGGTAATTGCCCCGGTGAGCTCTTGGTGAATGTTTAAACCCACCCGCGGCAGTGGGAGGAGGTGGCGCCCCTCCAGAGTGAGGAACACTCCCTTTGAGGGTCCAGGACTGAGCCTTGAAGTTCAGGTGATACTTGAAACTTTACGTTGGACTACACATGAAAATGCGAAGGAGGAGGAGCAGGAGGAGCAGGAGGAGGAAGAGGAGGAGGAGGCGCAGGTGGGGACGATTTGGTATGGAAGCGTAGGAGGTACGAGATATACTTTACGTTGGACTATAAATGAAAATGCCAAGGAGGAGGAGGAGAAAGCGGAGGAGGAGGCGCAGCTGGGGACGATTTGGTATGGAAGCGTAGGAGGTACGAGATATACTTTACGTTGGACTATAAATGAAAATGCGAAGGAGGAGGAGGAGGAGGAGGAGGCGCAGGTGGGGACGATTTGGTGTGGAAGCGCAGGAGGTACCGAGATATCAGCAGCATTGAGAATACTGTGAGCTGTTACTGTACTAAACTTAATGTTATTTCCGGTCTCGCGTTCGTAATAGAAGTAATTCTGTCCGCTTTTATCCAGACTGTTCACTTATTTCATGGTGGTCTGCGCTCGTTAATGCTTCGTGTAATTGTCAGTATCATGTGCGCTTGTTTGCTGTCTCTGCTCGTTAGATCCGGCGTCTGTTGGAGAACTTCTGTTAGAAAAAGGGTAGAAGGATGGAAGAGAGGGGAAAAAAAAAGAGATGGTAGTAACAACAAAATCAAAAGGCGTCAAAACTTCACTGAGATGGAGAATTCGTCGTTGTTACAGCCTTAATACTTATACAGCGTCGGCCCCAGCCACGAGGCGCTGTGCATATTTGATCACCAAATCATCCTCATCAAAGAACCAAATCTGTACCTTGCCATTTCAAAGCCACCGAGAACTAGGGATCTGCATACATGATCACTGTGCCAAGCTCCCTCCTCCTAGAGGCAGATTATCAGGGATATTATTAAAATCCAATCGGCCGACGCCTCTGATGTCTGTCCAGATAAAATACGGGACGGTCGGTGTATGTTGCCAGTCGAGGGCGACTTTGCGCTTCGGCAACGGAGAGGAGGAGGAGGAGGGGACGAAATTAAACGGTCGACCTTGAGGGAGTCTGGTTCCCGTCATCCGATATGGAGGTTAGGATTCACCTGCTCAGCGGACCTCTGCTCCTTCTTCTTCTTCTGCTGTCCTCAGGTACTGCGTCTGCTTAACGACTCTGTTTTATTAGCACTATCCTTTACGTGGGTTTCATTCGTGTTTGTGAGTAGATGCTGTTGATGTCTGCTGATGTGTGACTCATTTACTTTGTGTCACTGTTGTACTTTTTCTAATCAATAGATGCTAAGTCTGCTTACTCGTACAGTCTGCTTATTTGAGCGCCACCTTAGCATCTGCAGGCAGTGTTCTGTCTACTTAACAATACCTTGCCTGCTTATCAATATTCTGTCTGCTTCTTATCATACTGCTTGTTTCTAACATGCTTATTTATCAAGGCTCTCCGCTTATTCGTGGTCCGCTTATTAACAACATTAGCATGATGGCACTATGTCTGCTTAATCGTACCGTCTGCTTGTTTAAGACGCTGCCTGCTTATCAGTAGAGTGTCTTCTTATCATTACTGTCTACTTAACAGTGCAGTGTTTGCTTTCGGTACTGGTGATTGCATTTTGACACTGCCTCCTTTACTGATACTGAGTTCTTCACTGTGCTACACTGTGTGACCTTAGTTACCTGAACTTCAGTGTGTTCGTGTTACAGTATATGCCCTTCACTTATACTGTTTACTTTGTTTACAACTCCTTCAGAGAGACAGTACGACCACTGGGTACGGTAGCGTGACTCGTACCTTACCATACTGTCATGTTGAAACGGGTTAAGGTTTCCTGTATGTTTTACTGTAGACTTTGATCAATGATTTATCCCAAGAGGATGTGAAAATCCAGCTGAGGTCGCGTAATTTAGATTGCTTCTGAGCGTTTCTTCAGGTGGGTGAAATATGAATTACTTCATACCTTCTCTGACGATGTTGCTGGCGTGCATTTCTAAGCATCATTATGATAATCAGGACCGAGGTGACGTTTGTACTTCAACAGGCTTTACGTCAGATATGTCTGTCTTCGTCTGTCATATATGATATGTCTGTCACTTCGTCAGGAGTTGCTGAGGGCCGTGGCCTGCGGCGAGACTTCCCCTGGTGGATGCATCCCCAGCTACGCTCCTCCGACGGCAGCAGCTCTGAGGAGGACTCAAGCCTCGAGGAACATCACCATGGCCGCCCAAATCCAGGCCTCTGCCGGCCACGCTCGTGCGCTAGCTCACATCCTGAGAACGGCCTTCCACGACGCGCGTTCTCTACTGGTTCTCTACGACGGCTCGACGATGGCCAGGGACGTTATCCATGATCTCCTGGTCGCCGGCCAGGCTCCACTGGCTGTCCAGGTTATGGACATGACGTCCCCCGAACAACACGACGGCGGGATGGAAGATCCCCAGATGGTATACCACAACTCCGATTCAGATGTCGCCATTCTCCTGTTCGCCGACGCTGAGCGCGCGAAGAGGCTCCTGGAGGCCGAGTCTGACCCCTGGTGGAGCGAGGGATCTCTGCTCCTCGTGAGTCTACACCAAAACCCCGTCGCAAGGTAAGAAAAAGAAGAGAGTCACTTGATGCAAAGGTTTGGGGTCATAGATTTCAGAACAGGCAGATGTAGCTGGCGGTGTAGCGATCGCTCTCCCTCACACTCACTCGTAAGCCACGAGCCTGTCAT